>NC_056745.1:638023374-638125874 GCF_019279795.1 Protopterus annectens
ACAGTATCACGCACATCCTCAGGCAGTACCACCGCCAAACAGGCAGACATTTCTGAAATTAGGTCTCTTTGGAGGCGAGTAAAGCGTGCCATGTAATTCAGCGACCAAACAGCAAAGGTCGCTGAAGCATAGGTCCGCTTCCCCAGTCTGTTCATAGCCCGAGATTCCCTGTTCAGGGGATGAACAGTGGAACTATCTTCCACAAGTTCCCTCTTGGTGGCCGCCGCCACGACCATGGAATCGACTACCAGCTGTTTGGACCAATTGGGTTGGTCTTCAGGAGTGGACAAAATTTTATCTGGTCTCCGGGGGACAGGTTCTATGTTGTCTGGACACTTCCAGGCATGCTGCACAATAAATTGGATGAGCTCATCTGCAGGTGGGGTCACCCAGGAAGTAGATGGTCAAGCACGGAAAGTCTGCAAGAACAAAGATTCCTCCTAAGAATGGTTGGAGGGCTCCCAGTCTCCCCTCTGCTTGAGGATCTCGAGAAGGTCTCCAAATGAGACATCTTCCGGGGAGACCGTGCGGACTCATCCTCCCTCACCGCAATCGGTGTCTTCAGTGATGGATTCCTCCAGGGAATCAAGATGCTTCCTCTTGCAAAGTTTCTTCAGGGGTGCCTGCCCAGTGGGATTTTCTGAGAAGGACTCCTGAGAAAAGGTCCGCCTGAAGGGCAGGTCTTGCGGCTCCCATGCTCAAGGTTCCAGAGTAGGAGGGAGGGACAGCTGCATGATAGAGGGGGTTCTGGTTCAGATTCCAACGGTGTCAACTGCGAGCCTATTGAAGCAAGGACCCTCTCCATCACCTGGAAAGCAGGGCCGCCCGAGGAGGGATTGCAGCCCCAAACAGAGAAGGGCAACCTCGGAACCGGGGTCACACCCGGCCTCGAGGAACCCGCTTCCAGGAGAGGAGCACTGAGAGGACTGGCAGCTGCCAGGAGAGCCGTGGCCGTACACGGTGCCACAGAAAAAAATCGGTGCCGAACTAGGTGCCACTGTGCCAACAGCCCAATCACTGTTCTGAGAGTATGCCAATTCCAAAGGAGCCATGCCGCCAAGAGTAATCGGTGCCGACAGGGAAGCCTCCCCTGTTGGAGCCGAGACAGAATGCACCGGATGGCCATCGGTACCAAAGTCTCCAAAACCTGGGTGGAGGTTGGAGGAGGATAGACAGGAAAATACACCATGAGAGCTTCCATTCCAAGAGGGATGGAAGACCTGGTTTTGGGGGGGGGGTTAATCCTTTAGCTGCCAGAAGCTGGTGCACAACCGTCACTACATTCTGTTCCGAAAGACGTCTGGTGGATCTGAAGGATGCTGCCGATGGAGAGTCTGGTCGCTCAAGAAAAGGATTAAATTGTTGTCCCAAAAAGGGGTCATAAGATGGAGAATACCTAGTTCTGGGAAGGTGCTCGACCTTCAGAACTGAAGGTGTCATTACCAGTGGAGCCGTGTAAGACATCAGCACCTTGGCCGGGGATGGTGCCAATGCATGTACAGTAGTCGGAGACTGTGTCACAAACAAAGTTAGCACCACAGGGGATGGTGCTGAGGCCGGTACAGTGGAAGGAGTCTGAGTCAGAATCAAGGGCAGCACCGAGGGAGAAGGCAGGAACCTTGGTGCTGAAGCTGTCTGCATCAATGATGCAGGAGAAGCCTGGTGCTGACTCTGTTCCGAGGAGGATGGGGATGTCAAAACTAAAAGACTCAGTTTCTCCTTATGCTTTTTTACGTCTTTATGCTTAGGAGGTGATGAGACATCCATCCCAGAAAGAGCCTCCGCGAACAGCGATTTCAGCATACTCTTTAGAATAAGATTGTTCTTGCGTTCAGCCAATATACGGTTGCTTCAGCTAGAACAAATGTCACAAGAAACATTAAGGTGGTCAATGCCCAAACAGTAAACACACCAGGCGTGACCATCAGAATTGGGCATCTTACGCCTGCACTTATTACACTGTTTGAATACAAGCTTGGCATTACCTGCCATTATAACACACTAGTACTACCACACAACTAACTATATCTAGTAACAAGAGATAGGACAGTGAAAGAAAGCACTTTTTTTTGCACAGATAGCAGGAAGAGAGTACCAACAATGGTACTAGGAAATACCAAAATGTTAAGAGGAGGGCCTACTAAGGTAGGGAGGGAGGGAGTAGTACCAACAAAGGTACGAAAGAACTACCAAGGTAGTGGGTAGGTTAAGTCAGGAAATGAAAAAGGTAGAGATGAGAAATAACTTTAGACGATAAAAACAGTCTAACACTAACGACTCGAAATAACCACAAAAAAGCTACACTTAGCTGAGAGAAGGCTTGGCACGTCTGACTAGGAACACGGCAAACAAGATCTGAAGAGACTATGAGAGGGGCATTGTGGGTAGGTCTTAGCTGAGAGGTTTTGGCTGGCGCGAGCTTGGTATTGGCAGTGTCGGTTCTGAGGACGGAACCGAAGTCCTATCAGTAAGGAAAGAATAAAGATTTACAACATTAGATGTTCTTTTTTTGAGCTTCCACTCCCATGATCTCCTTGCAATAACTGAGTCTTGACTAAACAGAAGCCATCATCATATACATAATTTCTTCCCTTAGCACACTTATTCATTTGATGTCCAGCCAGAAGCCAGACATAGTGGCAGTAATATATCCACTATTAACATCTCAGTTATTTCCCAAGCCACTGAAACCACTGACTCCAACCCCAACTGGTTATTAACTAAACTTCCAGTCAAATCCTCACATTACCTATACATGGCCACTGCCTGTTACCACCCGCTACACTCGACACATTAAAAAAAATACTACTGCCCCTACTTTCTCCTATCAAACAAATAAATGCATCACAATCCTGGGTAACTTTAACCTTCTTGGTCTAGTTAAGCATGATTTAACTGAACTTCTTCAGATCTCAGCCTGCCTTAACTAGTAAGCACTCCAAGCTAGACACTAACCAGTATCTAATCTCCATACACTTCCTGGCAACGTTATTACAACCCATCCCAACAGTATCTCCTCTACCCATTTACTCACCTATTTTAGTGAAAAGTGCCCCATCAAATTCTCTCCACAACATCTACAAGTCAAATACCCCAAGACTAATATCTTTCAGACCTAAACCCCTCATAACATCCTCATTCTACACTAAAAGCTTGCTGCTACTGATAGGTCCCCAGTTCTCTTCCATTCTGAAGTTAACATTACCGCCAGTAAGCTAACAGACTTCTCTCACTTCAGTACATCCAGTTCCCAGTCATCTAAAGACTACTGAAAGAGCCCAAAACAGAATGGCTCGTCAAAGAGTTTAAGTCTCTAATTAAACAAGACCCCACTCTCAACAACCCTGACCATTACAAAACTGAGGAACTTGAACAAACAGGCCACCTACAGACTCAAAACCAAACTAAAATCTGAAAAAAATCTCTCTTTTTCATTCCCCTATACATTTCTGTAAAGAAGTCAGACTAACAGGAAGATCCTTCCCAAATGAATAATCCAATCTAGGATACATACCTTGCCCATCTGGTAATCTTATATCTTCTGATTTCCTCAGAGAATTTTCAAACCAGAGAATAGACAAGAGAGGGCCGAAATTTACTGGAGAAAACTGGCAAAAGGAACCAAGGTACTGGGAACAAATAATTAGAGGGGGAAGATAACAGAAATCATTTATATTGCAGGCTGGAGACTGCCTTCCCTATTAAGGATCAACATCAGAGTATTGGCAAAGAGAAAGGAACAGGGCGATCCTAAGTGAAAGATCAGCTCTGGTAGAGTTTTTAAAATCTAGAAAAGAAGCAGTTATTAAAAAAAAGGATAATTAAAAGGGCATATAAATATTACATGGATAACTTTAGGAATCAATCAGAGGAGGTTAGAAAGGACTGGAAAGGGAGATTGAATAAGCAATTCACAAAGAAACAATGGAAAGACATGTATGGCTCCCAAATATGCGACAAAGTCTTGAATATTTAGTATCTTTGCTTGGAAGTGATTGCATAGGTATTTTTAAACCTAAGCAGACTTCAAAGAATTTTTCCTCAGGTAGACTACAAATGTTGGAGGTGTGGTGGGGAAAAAAGGTAATTAGGAATGTATTTTTTGTGAGTTTAGTGAGTGGCAGACTGCTTGTACATTGTAGATGGTGGACTCAGGAATGGAGGTATTTAAAAGCACAGAGGCCCCCCCAAAATTTAAATTGTCACTGTATAGGCTTTCTTTCAAAAATTACATCATCAATGCATCTTTTAGGGGTCTGATGGTAAACAATCCCACGAAAGTGTATTATATTACATAGATAAAAAGGAAAAATAATACCGGATTCTTTTCTATCATATATTTAACACACCATAACATTTGTACTTTCACAAAGATACCTATATTTTTTCAAAGAGAAATACTACTAGCAGTTTTGATAATACGCAAAGATGACATGATTGTATGACATTTCACAGGCTATCACATAAGCTGTAGATCCTTCTTAAGCAAAAACTAAATTCTTCGTACTTCCTTCAAGCATTTGTCTTGAGATTGCCATATGTTTTAATCTGATCTCTCACTGATTTTGATACTATGTACAGGACATCTACTTCATAAATGCACCATGTTTAATCAGCGAGAAAATATTGTCACACTTCCCCCTCAGCTTTCTATCCTGTCTTCATAATCTATCCTTCTCCTCTTCCACATTTCTTAGTGAAAAATGCATCAAAGACACATTGACTTCCTTGGGATACAGAATACCTCTCCTCTTCTTCTCCCTCTTTGTTCTTGGCAAGCATTTCAATAACTATTTAGTGTCTGTTATTCTCAGTGTGTTAATACTAATTACAAACATGGAAAGGCATACCTCTACTTCCTTTAGTCTTCTTTGGTCAAATTCCATCTTCTCCTGGTCTGTTTTCTGTTCCCATCGTAACTTTTCTAGTTGCTGAGCTAAAGTAGAATCTTTTCTCCTCACTTGTTCTTTCAAGTACTTGTACTGCTCAAGCTGCCAATAGTAAGGCATGTACTTAATGTTAAAGCAGTTGGACTTTATTGTTTCTACAAGTTTTACAATTTTAATCCAAGTTATTTCCTCAAAACCAATGCTGATGTCAGCAATTCCCTCCCCATATACAGTAAAAGAAACAGAAATTCCCTTAAAATGTACCACTGCTACACTTAAAATTTCTGCAAGAACAACAAACAACCACCAAACTCTGAGGTTTCCCAGCAAACAGGACTAAAATGACCCTGAAAAAAATTTAAAATATCTAAGACATCACAAAGGCTGAAACAGACTACTGAGTTAGAGTCAGTGAATAACTTATGATATTACCATATGAGAAACGAACAATGGGAACAGCAGCAGTCCATCAAGGAAAGTTGTTTAAATATAGCAACATAAAGTACAGTTATGTGAGTTGCACTTACTTGGAACAGTAGATGTTTGAATTCTTCACTGCCGCAGTAGCCTCTGGGTTGTATCCTGCCAAAGATACGGCAACTGGACAGCTCCTCAAAGGTTTCATCCTCTCCCACATTGTCACTCTGGTTGCTTATAAGCTGATCTCATTTTGAGGGAGCAATACAAACAGTAAGAGTGACAAAATCTTCAGGACGTTTTTATACCTCAAAAAAAAAATGGGGAACACGTCCTGAACAAATTATAAAAATATATAACATAAATGCAGCTAACACCAACCAACAATATATTTCCCACAGGAAAGGGGGAGGGAGGAGTGGGTGTGGTTATTGCAGCAGTGAAGTATTTGAACATTTACTGTTACAGGCTATTGCAACTTACACAACTGTAATGTGTTCCTCATTCTCACTATTGCAGTAACCTATGATTAGACTACCATAGCTTATTCAATTTGGGAGAAGGCAGGAAGGTTAAGGGTCAAAAAGCAGCTAGAGAATGGTCCTAACAAAGCCTGCTATGGACCTGGAAAAGGAGTCCAACTTGTAGTACTCTGTAAAAGTGTGGATGGAAGATCAATTTTCTGCCTCTAGAAAACTTTGAGTTCTCTACTTTCCAATATGCCATTGTAGCAGCTAAGGCCCAAGTAGAATGTACTTGAACACTTCATGGAATGGAGTGTTCAAAGTGAGAGCAATATAGCAGCCAACAACCATCTAGAAAAAGTCTGTTAGACACTGGATAACCTTTCTTAGCCCCAGAATACAAAGCAAAGAACTGGTTAGTGCTACTAAAGAAATTAGTGCTGTCAAGATAGTACCAGAGCTGTCTATGCACATTCAGAATTTGTAAAATCTTGTCTCCCTTGCTTTTATGTTCTGATAGAAAACAGAGAGACTGGATAGCTTGATTCAGTGCAAACTCTAAATAACTTTGGGAATGAAAGGGTGAATTGTTTGTAAAGTGACCTTGTCTCTATGGAAAAACAAAGTTCTCCCACTATGAGAGCATACAACTCATATATTTCTTGCAGATATCAGAGCAATAAGAGTGGTTTTCCAAGTAATGGCCCTTAAATCATCTTGAAAGGTAAGTTCAGAAGTTGATATAGTTTTTCTAAATGGAAGATGAAATCCCATGGAGGATGAACTTGTCTTCGAGGTCTCAGGTGTAGAACTTTTAAAACTGTTTGACAATAGAGAAGAAACAGGGGGATCCCCTGTCAGAAATTTAGAAACATCTACAAGATTTACCTTTACAGAGACACAAGATCAGCCAGCAGATGGTAACTCTCACAAATAGTTAAGTACCAATGGCATAAAATTTCTAATGGGTTTCTGGTCATTTGTTAGGCACCAGCTAGAATATTTTTTCCACTTGCCAGCATGATTTTCTAGTAGCAGGCTTTCTTGCCTCCTTTAGTACCAGATGCAAGTCTTCATGAAGAATGTGTCTAAGGTATCAAAATTGAATCATCCAGGCAGTTAGATGACGTTGTTCAAAGTCAGGGTGCATCAAACTCCCCTTGTCATGTAAGCAGATCCATTGTGAGGAAGTTTGTTGCAATTGCCCCTAGCTAATTCCATTTGAAGGAAGAGCCAATTTTGTCTAGGGCATAAAGGAGTCACCACAATTTTTAAAGAATCCTTCTGAATCTTCAGAATCACCCTGGAAATCATTAGACATAGTGGAAATGCATATAGGAACATCCCTGATAAGAGGAATGACACAGCATTTGTTTTCCAGGCATCCATGCAGGAAGTATTGGTACAAAATCTGTTTAGTTGTCTATTTTGAAAGGAGGTGAACAGATATTTTAGGTATTCCCTATATCTGTATCAACTTCTGTAAGACCTCTTCAATGAGTTTCCACTTGTAAGGGTCTGTCTTGTCTGCCACTATGTTTTGCTCTGACCGAATGTAAAAAGCTTGAAAAGTTATGGAATGCTTAACAGCTAACTCCCAAGCTATCACTGCCAGCCAGCACAGAGGGTATGACCTGGTATCCCCTGTTTATGTACCATATAACCACTGTGTTGCCTGTCATCAATATGGGACCTGGGTCCCAGAGATGATGGAGAGGCTTTATGATGTGGATCACAGCCAACATTTCTTTAATACTGATGTACTTTGATTTGTACGAACTCTTCCACAGACCCTGCATTTTTACCCTCTTTGAAACTGCTTGCCAAGCAAAATCTGAGGAATCTGTCTATACAAATTGTTTTGGCGTGAGTGTAGAAAAAGGGACCTGGACTGTGAGCCATTTGGTCCCTCCACCAATTTAGTTCAGTCTTGATAAAAGTGAAGATTGTAATATGAAATTCCAGAGTATAAGAATGTTTGATCCACATGTTTCTGAAGTATAACTGAATCTTTCTCATATATAACCTGGTAAAGGGAATAATGAGACTTATAGAAGTCAAACTCTAATTTACTGAAAAATTCTCTGGCCATAAGTTTGAGACTGGTGAAAAAAGTTCAGGAAGACTTCCAGGCAAAAATTTACATTCTCCTGAGGAAGAAGAGCCTTTTGAGACACAGTGTCTTTTAGGCAACCTAGAAACACATTCCTGTGAGATGGGGGTGAGGGAGGATTTGTGCACATCTGTCTGGAATCACAGACTCCTGGCAAGTGGGAAAGGACACTACACAAATAAGAAATTCATTTAAATAATGAAAAATGTGGATACTCTGCAATCCGCAGAGGGCCATCGCTGGTGCGATTAAACACTCTTGATGCAGTAGACAGCCCAAAAGTTAATGCAGAGACCTGATAATGTGACCCAGACACAAAAAATCCTAGAAATCTCATGAAGTTGCTTGCTACTGTCATGTGATGGCAAGCATCTTGGAGACCTACAGTTACCATAAAGCTCTTATCTGAAATCAGAGCTAACACTGTTGGGTCAACATCCTGAACTTTGGAATTTTACAAAAATGCTGAAAAATGAAAGATGCAAAACTGGTCTCCAAGAGTGCTGCTTCTTTGCAACCAGAAACATTCTGGAATAAAAGCATTTCCCATGATTCCTGCATCTAACCTGTATAGGAGGAAACAATTCTATCTGACTGAGAGGGTGAGGGCCCCTGAAAGGGGAGGGGGGGGGGGCATTACTGCCAACTCTATCACTCCTGAACTCATGAATCACCTTCAGCAAATAACTAATAAATGAGATATGCTATCAGCATATCTTTAATATGTGCCTCTATAGTGCGTCATGACTGGGAGCACCTCCTTGAAGACCATCTTCTAAGCACATTTTAAATATATAGTGCTGTTTTTGGTGGTGGTGGGGGTGCATGATCCTTCACATCTCATTTCTAAGGGGTCTGTCCATCTTCAAATTTCCAGATCCTTCACAACAGAAATTCAGTAAACACACTTGCAAGTCAGAGGCAATCAAGGATTTAAAATCATAAAATTGCCATACTTAAGAAACTATTAATCTGCAAGGCATGTGGAGTCTTTACAAGCCCAGAAATACAAAACAGAAGGCTAATAAATACCCAGAGCTGAGGGCCTCCCTGAAGGACTAACTTACATATAGGGTATTCCCACATCAGGAACATCCTGTTTCATCATAACCCATTTCATAAGCCAAAAGCCAGTTTACTAGTCTTTTATCAAGTGCATTTCTTCCTTGACCAACCATCACATCAAAGGAGACATTATGTCAAAGCAGTATGATGGATTTTCTACAGCTGCACAACTACAAAAGAGGGAAGTGATTGCTTTTGCATACTATTAACTGTTCTCTCTCTCTCTCTCTGTGGTTTCATGACCATGGAATTATATCTCAGTAGAAGGAGGTGAAGGTGCTTCAACCCTGAAAAATGCATTATTTTAGAGTTTATTTCTTATTCAGAGTTTGTGAGATTTACAAGTTTTCAATCAGTCTGCAAGGCAGGTGGAGTGTTTACAAGCCCGGGAATACAATGTAGGAGGCATGAGGAATTTCAGGAGGTTTTCCAGTCAATGAATAGATTTCATTTAAAATGGACAATATAAGCATTCCTGTGATAAAGTAATGTGCATCCCACATATCTGTTACAACGTACTGTCAGGGACCATTTGTTGTGGTAAAACTACCAAGAGTCACAAAAATATTCTCCTAGAGAGGTAAGACCCAAAATGTTCAAAAAGGAAGCATTCCAAATGTCAAATAACTCCCAAGTGCCAAAACAGTTCCCTCTCCTGAAACATGGTCCAAACAGAAGTACTCAGTGAAGGTGTGAATCCAAGACTAAACATATACCGCATAAATGTCAATAATGAATGTATTATTCAAACACTGGAAGAAACTCCAAGTCTTGTGGTGTAGCTTTCGAATGCACTTGCCAAGAGAGAATAAGACATGTAACAAAAAAAAAAAAAAACACAATGTGGTTAGCAATCCACTTGAACTTTTGCATGACTATAGCCAAGTACTCCCATTGCCAGACCAAAAGTGATTAACAACTGGTCCATTTTTCTGAACTCATTTGCCTCATTAAAATAAAACCAGAGAGGTTCCAAACTTTTCTTTAATTTTTCTTTGAGAAGAAAAAAAAGGTAATTTATATACTACTTAACTGCAGCCGCCAAGGATACATTTGGAAAGAAATGTAAGTTAACACTGTGGGGAGAAGATATTAACACTGTGGGGAGGAGATAACAACCCTTGCAAAATAAAATATGGCTGTATAAGAATGTACTCTTATAGTAGATGCTCAGCTGCTGCAGGAATGGTGACAGGATGTTAACATGCCATGGATACCATACATCTGGCAAATATTCCAAATATAAGGCACTGCTTCCTCATGTCTGAAAGTCTGACGTTAAACAAAGGCATGACAACTACACGCTGGAATTTAACTAGTTATTATTTTCCCCATCTTTAATTCATACCTTCATGAGCGTGAGTATTCTCAGAGCTTTCTTTCTCCAAATATACACTGAGGCTTGCTATAAAAAGAGGACAGACTCCAGAATACTGAGAGAGATATAGTAGTTAAAGAGGGATTCCACCTCAGCCTAAAGAAAATATGAAAGATGACAAGGGAGTCTGAGAAAGGGTGCATAATATTGCAATAGTGATCTAGTCGAACAACTATGTTTATTGCAAGTTCTTACACAACGGTACTATATTCTTCATTACTGCAAAACAGATCTAATGCTGAAAGACGGTACAATTCCCAAAGCTTTAGGCAGACTGAGAGAAGGTAAAGATACAGAATTGGAGTCAGATAACCCTAGAAATACAGTTCTGGAAATTCCTCTCTTGGCTCTAGAGAAGGCATCAATTTTGTAATACTTGGTAAGGGTATGAAAGACAGCCACTTGTTTTTCCATTAAAATAGATTTGTAGTCAAACCTGTTGAATAATCACCTGAAAAAGTTACAGCCTTTGTAGAATGTGCATTTGGTGGGAGTTTTCATTGAAATAGCAAAAGGAAATGTCAAGGGATATTCATCTGGAAATAATCTGCTTAGATACAGGAAGACCTTGATTTTTATCATCAAAAGAAAAAAGAAGTTATGTCTTACCATAACGTTCCATGTGAATTGTTCATCTCGCCTTTGTTCTTACACAAGGGTTCGGAGACGATCTTCAGCTCCGAGTCGGCCGCATCACAAGCTCTGCATCTCAGAGAAGCTCGAGACTCAGTATGTATCCCCTGATCCTCTCTGCTATACCTCAGATCTAGTTTGCAAGAAACTATCTCGCTCTAATACCAACTGCGTCTAACCCCTACGCAATCACACATCAAGCAATGAGACATTGGAACTACCACACATATATGTGTAAGGACAGAATGCCACCTAGCAATGAGAGGATATTGTAATTCAGGAATAGACCAACCAAACCCTAGTCATACCAGTTCTTCCAGAAAGTGGTGGGGGAAGGAGGGAGGGGATGTAAGAACAAAGGCGAGATGAACAATTAACATGGAACGTTATGGTAAGACATAACTTCTTTATGTGACATTGTTCAATCTCGCCGTTTGTTCTTACACACGGGAAGTGTCCCTAGCTCCGTTACCCTGGGTGACTCATGGAAGAATGTTCCTGAGCACAGTGGAACCAAAGGAATTCCTGCCTTTAGAGGGCTTGTCCACCTTGTAATGCGTGATAAATGTATGAGGCTTTGCCCACGTAGCTGCTGCACAAATAATGCCCAACGATAATCGAGCTGCATGGGCTAAAGAAGTAGAAATGGCCCTAGTAGAATGAGCCTTAGGTTTTAACGGTAGTGGTTGATTAGCAGCTGAATGAACAAAATTGATGCACTCCGATAGCCACTTGGATATGGTACCCTTTGATACCGCCATGCCTTTCCTACTGTCTGCGAATGACACAAACAGCTGATCAGACTTCCTGTAAACTTTAGTTCTGTCTAGGTAAAATCTCACTTGCCTATGCACATCTAATTTGTGCAACATGTATTCCAATTTATTTGAATGGTTTTTGAAAAACGTAGGGAGTTCTATAGATTGGTTAATATTCAACACAGAACAGACTTTGGGGAGAAATGACGGGTTTGTGCATAAGGAAACTCTGTCTGGATGGAAAATCATGTAAGGTGGTCTCACTGACAAGGCTTGCGGCTCCGAAATTCTTCGAGCTGAGGTAACAGCAATAAGAAAAAGGGTCTTCCATGACAAAAACTTAAGTGGACACGATGACGCAGGTTCGAAAGGCGCTAGCATAAGCTGGGGCAACATCAAGTTTAGGTTCCATGGGAAAATTGGCTCTCGAATGGGTGGGCGAAGATGGAAAGTACCCTTCATGAAGGCCTTACAAAGCCTGTGGGACATAATACTGGAACCACCTTCACCTACATGGAAGTTAAATATAGCCGCTAACTGTACTCTTATGGTAGATGTAGAAGCCCCTTCATGAAAAAGAATGGATAAGAATTCCAATATTTTGTGTATCGGGGCTACCAGAGGATCAATACCATGATCTGATGCCCAACACACAAAGCGCTTCCATTTCCTCCTGTATAGCTTTCTGGTGGAGGCTTTATGAGAAGAAATTAGAATGTGTTATACTGCAGAGGACAAAAGGTTCGACCTGGCTAAACAGGGAAGCGGAGCAGCCAAGCTGTCAATTTGAGGGATTGAAGGGATGGATGAGGAACTCCCGACGAGTGAGTCAATAGGTCTGGCACTGGGTCCAGAATCCAAGGTTCCTCTATCTGATGGGATCGAAGGAAGGGAAACCAGATCTGTCGAGGCCAAAACCGTGCTATGAGGATGATCGTCCTGTCCAGGTTCCTGGCTTTCTGAAGAAATTTGGGTATTAGAGGAACAGGGGGAAATGCGTACAGGAGACCCGGGGGCCAATCGTGCACTAGAGCGTCCCTGGGGACAGTCCCCGGAGGGGGAAGTAGGGCAAAGTAGCTTCTGCATTTGGCATTCAAAGGGGATGCAAATAGATCGCAGCAAGGCTGGCCCCATCTGTGGAAAATCTTTTCCGCCACTTGAATTTTCAGGGACCACTCGTGTGGTAACAGGATGTCTCTGCTCAGCCTGTCCGCAATGACAATGGATGACCCCGGGATGTGCGTTGCTATCAGAAAGCAACCTGTGGACGCAGCCCATTGCCAAATTCTCAGGGCCTCTCTGCATAACGGGTAAGATCTGGTTCCGCCTTGTTTGTTTATGTACCAGACCACTGACATATTGCCCGTCTGAACTGCTATTGTTCCCAGAGGCAAAGATTCGTGAAAGTGTTGCAACGCCAGAAACACTGCTCTCAACTCCAGGACATTGATGTGCAGATTGTACTCTGTTTTGGACCATTCTCCTTGGACTGTTCTTCCCTGGAAAAGCCCCCCCACCCCACCCCATCAGGGAAGCGTCAGTGGTTATGGTGGCTGTAGGGCTGGGCAGGACAAAGGGACGACCTATTGTCAGATCTTGACTGTTCATCCACCATCAAAGATCCCACTTGCAAGACTCCGTGATCAATATGTTGTGTGACAAGGGAAGTTCCTGGAACGCCCACTGCGCGAAGAGCAGCCACTGTAGGACCCTCATGTGCATTCTGCCCAGAGGAACTGCAATAAGAGAGGCCACCATCAGGCCTAGGACTTTCAACACTTGCGCGGTGGGGACTTTTCTGCTCTGTAGGAGATCTGATCCCTGAGAGTTGACACCCTTATCAGGGGAAGCTTTATCACCGTTGCTGTTGAATCCAACTCTGCCCCTATAAATGAGATACGCTGTGAGGGCGATAAAGTAGACTTTTCGAAGTTGACTGAAAGTCCTAAATGGGAACAGAGGCTGAGTGTGTAGTCCCTGGCTTGTACAAGACAATGCTCGGTGGTAGCAGTAAGGAGCCAGTCATCCAGATACGGAAACACCCGGAATCCTAGCCGTCTCAGGTGAGACGCTACTACTGCCATGCATTTGGTGAACACCCTGGGGGCTGAGGTGAGACCAAAGGGCAGCGCTCAAAATTGGAAATGACTGGCCCCCAGCCGGAAGCGCAGGTAATCTCTGGACGGTCTGGCCATTTTGATGTGGTAGTATGCGTCCTGGAGATCTATTGAGCACATCCAGTCATCCTTCTGTATAAAGGGAAGGATCGATTGTAGCGTGACCATTCGGAACTTTTTCTTCCTCATGAAGGAGTTGAGTTTGCTGAGATCCAATATTGGTCTCCAGTTCCGTCTTTTTTGGAACTAAAAAGAACCTTGAGTAAGTTCCGGATCCTCTCTGGTCCGCCGGGACTGGTTGGATGACTCTTTTTTCGAGCAGCTTTGTAATTTCTAAGGCTGCTGGATCTCGCAAATGGGGTGGAACATCTGGAAATCTCTTTTGAGCGGGGGGGATGGACATAAAAGGAATGTTGTATCCTCTAGTTACTATGCTTTGTACCCAAGAATCTGAGGTAAGGTTTAGCCAGGCCTCTGGGTACAAAGTCAAGCGACCCCCGACTGCCTCCAGAGTAGGACAGTCAGGCCTCCACTCAGGAGTGCTGGAAAGGCTTCCCAGGGACAGTATCCCTGTCGCCCTGATGCTGCGGACCTCCTCTGCCGCCTGAGCGGAGTCTTCCATTCCCCCCCTCTGCCTCTGGAGGGGGCATCACTCTGTGCGGCCTGGTAAGATCCCAGAGTCTTACGGAACCACATTTTTCGCCTCGTTGCCCTTTGGGGTATGGTCTAGTCGGAGCGGAAAAATGGACCCCTACGGCAGACAGGGTCTTACCTTCTAGCTCGCACCGAGTAAGAGTCTCCTTTACTTTGGGCCCAAACAAGGTGGCACCATCAAAGGGGGCGTTGGCAAAGGAAGACTTAAAGACTTCCGCAAAGGAGCACAGCCGCATCCAGGATCGTCAATGTAGAGCAATCGCTGAGGCTGCAGCCCTACTCGAACCTTCGGCCGCATATGAGATGAGCCTCATGGACGAGTTGACTACTGAAGTGAGGGTGTTGAGCCATGCTGTCACTTTGTCCAAGACAGCAGCATCTGTGTTACCCTGAGGGTATCTCCCAGCTCTTTAATGAGATCCCTCTGAAGTCGCGTAAAATGCGTCCGGTAGTTCAACGAACGAATGGAAAAGATCACTGAGCTAAATACGCGTTTCCCATACCTGTCCATAGTCCTAGAATCCTTATTAGGAGGATGGAAGAGGAAGATGCTTCGGACATTTCCTTTTTCGTGGCTGCCGCTACCACCATAGCATCGACTGGGACTCCTTTGGTAAGACGAGTCTTGTCCTGGAGGGCTGTAATGTACTTGTTCGGTCAACGAGGCACTGGTTCCACTGTCTAATGTCTCCCACGCCCTTCGAGTTATCAGGTCCATTAGCTCGTCGAAGAGCGGGGTCACCCAGGAGGTAGAAGGTTGAGTCCAAAATGCCTTCAGCAACACCGATTCGTCTTCAGTGGGGGCAAGTGACTGCCAATCACCCCTGTCTTAAGATCTCCAGGATGTCAGCAAACGAGACATCCTCAGAGGGGGAACGTGGGGACCCCTCTACCTCATCCAAATCGGTGTCAGATGTTAGAGATTCCTGTGGGGAATCAATGTGCCTCCTCTTGCACAATCTTTTCCTCGGAACCTCATCAGAGGGGGCATCTGGCAAAGCCTCCGAGGAACAGGGGACACCCTCTGGGGCTAGCTGAGGTGTTGGGACTCTACGCTTGGGAGGGATCGTGGATACAGAAGTAGAACGTGTCCCTTTAGGGGAAGGAGAAGATGACTCCGATGACATAGATGTCTTCTCAGACAAGACCTTCCTCATAAGATCGAAAGCCCCCGACCCCCGGGCCGAGGAATCCTCCGGCTCCGAAGAACCGGGAAGCCTCACCGACACCGGGACCAGGGGCTCCGACCCAGGGGACGGAGCCGAACTGATCTGCGCCGAGGCCGCGAGGGGGAGAGTCGGGACCAAAAACTCGGTACGGCTCTCGGCCCCGGAACCAAGGAGAGACTGTCGGCTCTGCAACTCCTCAATAGGCTCCAAAGGCGTCAAAGTCAGCGGTGCTGATCGCACAGTGGAAGGCTTCGGCACCGAGGGTTCCACTATTATCGGTTCATCTTCTCCTGGCTCTGAAGACTGGATAGGTCTCAAAGGAGGATCCGTCAGAGACATAGGGAGGGCTTCCAGTTTTGACTCCAATTGGGATGAAATCGCAATTAGCTTGGACAGAGCCGTGTTCTCCATAAGCTTCTGCACCACACGGTCCACGTCAGTTTCGGATAAAGGCCTGGAAGAACGGGTCGAAGGGGCCGAAGACGGCACCGATCGAAGAATCGATGGTGGAGGCAGCTCCAACACCGGTTTCAAGACCTGGGGCTCGATCAAAGGTAACCGTTCGATGCCCGGCCCAGAGGTCTGTGGAGCCAGCAAACGAACTTTGGAAAAGGTGCTCGGAGCCGAGGACCTGGGCTCCGACACCTTGGACGTCTTCGACCCCTTCGAAGACCTAGAAGTTTGGTCAGCCTTCTCCAAGGCTTCCAAGAAGTCTGGCTTGATTAAGCCTCTGTCTATCAGCTTCCTGTGCCTTTCCATCATGACCCTTCCACTGAAGGAGTGGCAAATAGAACAATCCTCCTGCCGGTGGAGAGGGCCAAGACAGTAGACGCAGGAAGCATGATTGTTTGTTGTGGACATCTTTTGTCCACACTGGCACCTTTTAAATTCAGATTTAGCTTTTTCAGACATATTAGACATAAATCAACTTGCCAAGCACTCAAAGAATTATGTTAACAACTCTATACCTAGGTTACTAATGAGTAGAATAGTCCTAATTTAACTATGCAAATATATCTAAAGATAATGAGTATATATGAAACACAGCACACGATAATACGGTTAAATACTAGGAAAAAAACTTTACCAAAGTTCTACAAAAACTAACTGCCAGAGCCCTGACAGAAAATTTTAGGCCTAAGCCCTAAGATTATCTATATACAGCCTCTAACGGTAACAAAACCTATTTAAATATGCACACACACACTAAACCTGTCTATATATATATATATATAGAAAAAAGATTTTAAGAAACTAATTTAGAGAAAAAAATAGAAAGTTTTTACTGGCCCGAGCTGTCTCGATGCGATCAGCTGCAGCGGCAAAATAGATCTGAGGTATAGCAGGGAGGATCATGGGATACATACTGAGTCTCAAGCTTCTCTGAGATGCAGAGCTTGTGATGCGGCCGACGGCTCCGAACCCGTGTGTAAGAACAAACGGCGAGATTGAACAATGTCACATTATGTACTGACTACACTTTCTAATTTCTTTGGTCTTGTCTAAGTAAAACCTTAGTATCCTTTCTCCCTTATGTTGAGGGTTAGGAAAAATACAGGAAGGTAAATAACGTTGATTCAGAAATATTTCAGTAATCACCTTGGGTATAAATGATGGGT
The DNA here is from genome assembly GCF_019279795.1 of Protopterus annectens. NCBI lineage: Eukaryota > Metazoa > Chordata > Ceratodontiformes > Protopteridae > Protopterus > Protopterus annectens. Next base: position 638,040,651 of record NC_056745.1, read on the forward strand.
TAGTTCTTAGAGACATCCTATCCTTATGGCAAACCAGCAAAAGTGGACTATACATGAGGGCTTGTACCTCAAAAACCCACTTTGCAGAGGTTAAGGCTACAAGAAGAAGAATTTTACTATGAACAATATTTTAAGGATGCAGAAGAAGAAGAAGAAAGTCCAACATGTAGCAAACAATCTCTCAAGAGCATAATTTAGACTCCAGGAAGGAGGGACAGATTTTTCTGGGGGGCCTAAAGAGGAACAAGGCTTTTGGGAATCGCTTAACCTCAAATCATGAAACAAGAGGTGGATCAATAGACAGACAACCTGAAATGGCTGACAAATGTACCTTAATAAAGGTATATGCCAAACCAGCATTGAGCATCTTGCACAAATACTTGAGGATAGACGGTATCCCTGCTTAATATGGATCCAGTTCACTTTTCTGACACAAATAGAAAATATGTTCCATTGTGAAATGCAAGATTTTTGAGATGCAGGTTTTCTAGCCACCTTTAATACCTGTAGCACATCAACTGAAAAAAAGTGCCTAAAAGGAATTAAAAGTCTATCAACACAGTAAAATTGAGTATCTTTAGAATTGGATAAATTAGAAAAACATTCTGCTATGTAACTCCATCTTGTGGGGTAATCTTTGGTGACTGCCCTTGGCTACATGGAAGAGAAGGGAGAAATGAAAATGATGTACTTACTATAACGACAGATCTGTGTTGTCATCTTTTCATCTGATTCGTCTTTGGGTACCCGGATCTGACTCGGATTCGGCCTCAGCACTTTTTAGCCTGTGGATACAGGGCTCTTACTCCACCACTACCAATAACTCCTTCTCTCTCTCTTCCTCAGAATATCTCAGATCGAGTTTGCTTACCCAAAACCAAACACTTAAATTATGCGAAGATTTTAAAAAGGTACCAAGCAGAAGGTGTATACTACGTAGAGAGGATGGCAACCAGCTGAAGTTGCAACTAGCAAGGCACTACAAGGGTATCATTCGTTTTTCAAGGCAAAGTAGGTGACAATTCAGATAGGGGAAGGAGGCAGGGATGTTGAGCTAGATGAAAAGAAGACAACAGGATCTATTGTTATATCCGATAATGACTTTTTTCATCTGACTCGACCTTTGTGATGGATTCCTTAGCTAACAACCACCTTGGCGGCATCAAAGAAGGATATTCCTGAGAATGGTACAACCAAAAGAAATATGTGCTTGGGTGTATATCTAATTTATAATGTGAAATAAAGGTGTGAACTCTGCTCCAAGTGGCCTCAGCACATATTTCATCAATGGGTAATCAATACTGAAAGGCAGTAGAAGTTGTAACATCCTGTAGGAATATGAGCTGTCAGTTTCTTGGTCAAAGGCATACCCAGTTTCTCAAACATTATGCAATTTGTGAGTCATCTTGAAAGAGTAACTTTAAATACATTTTGACCCAATTTAGCTTTGGAAAAGAAAATACTTGATCCAATTTTCTAAATTCTTTAGTCTTCTGAAGATAGAACCAAAGTTGCCTACGAATATCAAGGCAGTAAAGTGTATTCTCCTTTGAGAACTTTGGGAAGAAAGCTGGTTAAGATTAGTTTCAAATTCCACCTTCAAATGAAAAGTAGGTTTAATTTCAGAGAGACCTTATCTTTATAGAACACTGGGTATGGTGGTTTGGAAGAAAGGACTTGTAGATCCAAAATTCTGTTTGCAGAAGTAAAAACCACCACAAAAATAGTCATCTAGGATATACATTTTCATTGTGTTGAAGCTGCAGGTTCAAAGGGAGGTTGCTTTAAGGCTTGAATCATCATGGTAATATCACATGGAAGGACTGGGTATTTTACTGGGGATCTAAGTAGAAATGTCCCTTTCAGAAAACCTTACAAATCATTAAAGAGGCTACAGCTGTCTGATTTTGACAAACATGGAAATTAGAAATAGCAGCTAAATGTGGTTTGTGGAAATACTAGAGACTTTTGGGAATAGATTTATTTATTTTATTTATTTATAGTTTGTTTGACAGGATAGTCCACAGGGCCATGAACCTGTTTTCAATGGAGTCCTGGGGAGAAAAGCTCCAGAAAATTACAAGTTACATATTTAACGTAAGAGTAAGTTATTAGAGAAGTATAATGTGCACAACTAAAGCAATCAAACAAATAGAAAAACATATTAGTAGAGTGCACATATTGGTACAATGCAATACGAGTAATATTTATAAACAATCAAAGTTTTTAACAGTTTAACATATTAGCACAATGCAATAACAGAAACGGTCTAATTTTTTTAACAGTTATGCTAATTCATGCAGTTAACTTCTAGGCTACTGAATTGTACCATTCTAGGAGTTATGCTAATTCCCAGAGTTTATTAGGGGTACAAAACAATGGGAGGCTATTATGAATTATAGCTTATAGAGAGTACCTATAGTGTAAGGAGATTATGTGGGGTGGGAGCAAGAGCATTCCCACAGTGAAGTCAGGTGAGTGTGAAGTAAGGTTTTGAATGAACAGAGGCTGCTGGAGGTGCGGATGAGAGGTGGGAGGGAATTCCAGTGGTGTGCTAGGGAGGACATTAGATGTTTGCCTGGTGGATGGGAAGGTTTATGCAATTCAATTAGATTTTGGGAATTAGATCTCAAAAGTCTATTTGTTTGGTGCATTTTAAAGCTGGTGGCAACAGAGGGACAGAGAGAGGGGGTGAAAATAAGTTTGTGTGCTTGGACAAGTTAACTACAGATGAGGTAAATTGGACAGCTAAAGCCAATTCAGTTGGTGTAGGGCAGTGCAGTGATGGAAAGTGGATCTATGGCTAGTTGCAAATTTTGTTATTTTATTATAGCAAGAGAAGAATTTAGACTTGAGGGAGGATTGCAGGTTAATAAGGACAGAGGCACCGTATAGGAGGGATGGGATAAAGTAAGTGTTGGCGAGGGTGAGCCTAGTGGAGGGAAAGATGTAACAGCTGTGGCAGTAAAGCATGCCTATTTTTTGTGTGTTTTTTTGATATTTACATGTAGATGATTATCAAACTTTAGCTGGTCATCGATCAGGACTCCCAGTAATTTAGCATTTGAGACTATTTCGAGAAGAGTATTATTTTGACTGATGACTAAGAATGAGGTTTTATCTAGGGTGGTGGTTTTGGAAGCAGTAAATATCATGCTGCTTGTTGCCTGTTTGAGAGGTAACTAGTAAACCAGTTAATAGAGGAGTGGGCTAGATTCAGTTTGGAGAGTTTAGTGAAAAGAAGGTTATGACAGAGAGTGTCTAGACACGATGTGGCCAGTGTCAAGGGCATTAACTGTTTCTAGAAAGGAGAGGAGAGCTGCGGTAGTACTGTGGCTGGGTCTGAAACAATGTTGAGTAGGGGTTTGAAGCTGGTTGTTTATGAGGTAAGGTAGAAGTTGTAGATGGATACAGTTTTTGAGAAGTTTAGAAATGGGGGATAAGATAGCGATAGGTCGAAACTTTGTGATATTATTATTACCACCTTTATGGAGTGGAATAATAAAAACGAAGTTATGTGCTTACCATAACGTTCCATGTTTGTAGTCCATCTCACCTACATTCTTGCTGGATGGGTTTGGAGCCGATCCTCGGCACCGACTTGGCCAATATAAAAGCTCAAGAGTTTTTACTGGCTCGAGACTATTCCCCCATCCCATGGTGGGTGCATCACGACAATTTCCCAGATCTTGTTTGCAAGAAAGTAACTACATACATAATAGTAACTATACTATCAATAACTACGTACATACAAACAAAGGTACTTTGTATTACTATCCATGCCATGTGGACGGACAATTATAACAAGGTCAGGCAGCAAAATGGATAGTCCACCAGTTCCTCCAGGATACAGGAAGTGGGAAGAGGGTGGGATGCAAGAATGTAGGGGAGATGGGCTACAAACGTCGAACATTATGGTAAGTACACAACTTCTTTATGTTACGTAGTCCTATCTCGCCGTAATTCTTGCTGGATGGGACAGCGTCCCCAGCACCTTTATCCCGGGTGGCTCAAGCAAAGAAACTCTTCAGCACAGTGGACCAAACTCAATTTGTACTGAGTGACAAAGGTATGAGGTCTTGCCCGAGTAGCTGCTGCATAAATGGTCTCAACTGGGAGTTTTGATCTGAAGGCATATGAAGCTGATACTGCTCTAGCTGAATGACATTTTACTTTAGCAGGTAGTTGTTTCCCAGCATTTTTGTAAGCAAATGAGATGCAGTCTGAAAGCCATTTAGACAGAGTAACCTTGGAGACGGGCAAGCCTTTGTTTTTGTCTGAGAATGAAACAAACGATCTGATTTCTGAAAATCTTTAGTCCTGTGCAGGTAAAATCAGAGAATTCTGTGGACATCTAATTGGTGTAGTCTGTATTCTGATTTATTACAGTAATTTGGGAAGAATACTGGTAATTCAATAGTTGTGTTTAGATTATGTTCTGAACATACCTTAGGGAGAAAGGAAGGATTAGTTGGAGACTATCCTTGTGCAATATAATATAAGGAGGTTGAATAGTCAGAGCTTGCAATTCTGAAACCCTCCTAGCAGATGTTATAGCAACTAAGAACAATGTCTTTCAAGACAACAATTTCAAGTCAGATGAAGAAGATGGTTCAAAAGGTGGAGAAATCAATGAGGTCAGAACTAAGTTTAAGTTCCAGGGCTCCGGAGGTTGCTTGATTGGAGGTCTGAGAAGGAGGACTCCTTTCAAAAAGATTTTGCATAAAGAGTGGGACATAATTGGATTTCCCATGTTCCCAAAATGATAATTAGAGATGGCAGCTAATTGAACTCTAATGGTAGCATAAATGCAAGGAAGGACAGGATAGACGCTGTGGGAGCTGAGTAGGGGATCTATGCCTTGTTAGCTGCCCAAATGGAAAACCTTTTCCATTTGCTGGAATATAATTTCCTGGTAGAAGGTTTGTGTGAAGAAATGAGGATGTGTTTAAAGGTAGGAGAAAGAGAAATACACCTGGCTATTCTTGGAACTGGAGCAGCCATGCTGTCAATTTCAGGGTTTGGATGGTAGGATGAAACTGTCCTGATTAATGAATCAGAAGGTCCTCCAAGAGATAGGGCTACAGGAAGGGGAACCTGACTTGGCAAGGCCAGTAAGGAGCAATGAGGCTCAGGGTACTCCCAACAGTTTTGCTTTCTGAATCACTTTTGGTATGAGACGAAAGGGTGGAAAAGCATAAAAAAGTCCCAGACACCAACTGTGGACAAAGGCATCCCTGGGTGACATCCCCGGATGGGGAATGAGGGCAAAGTAGTTACTGCATTTGGTGTTCATGTACATGGCGAATAGGTTGCAGCAAGGTAGGCCCCATTTGCAGAAAATCTCTTCTGCAACTTCTATTTTCAGGGACCACCCGTGAGGCATCAGAATTGCTCGACTCAGTTTGTCTGCTATAACAGTGGACTTCCCCGGGATGTGCATTGCTACCAGAAAACATTGAGTGTCCATCGCCCATTTCCATACTCTTTGTGCCTCTCAACAAAGTGGGTAAGACTTGGTTCCTCCTTGCTTTTTTTATGTACCACACCAGAGACATGTCTGACTGAATCGCAATTGTCCCGGTGGGAAGAGAACTGTGAAGTGCTTGCAATGCATATAGCGCAGCTCTTATCTCTAGAACATTTATGTGCAAGTAGTTCTTGTTATCCTGCCAGATACCTTGGACTGTCATTCCCAGATAATGCCCCCCCCCTCCATCTGGGAAGCATCCATGGTCAAGACTGCATTTTGTTGAGGGAGAGCAAGGGGACGACCTAGATGAACCTGATGTCTATATTACCACCATGTTAGATCTTTCTTGCAGGAGTTTGTGATGAGTATTTGGTGGGATAAGGGTAGATCCTGCATTGACCACTGGGCAAATAGTAGCCAATGAAGTGCTCTTATGTGTAGATGGGCTAGGGGAATTAAGAGAATGGTGAATGCCATAGTCCCTAGAACTTGAAGAACTATCCTGGCCTGTACTTAGTCTTTGTTCAGAAAGACTCTGACTTAGTTGTGCAGTGATTCTATCCTTTTTGGTGTCAGTTTTGCTGTCACCGTGGGCGAGTTTATGACTGAACCTAAGAAGATAATGCGCTGCGATGGAGATAAGGCGGACTTTTTTAGATTTATTGTAGTTCCTAATATGGCGCACAAGGATAGAGTCTCGTCTCTGGCTCGGATTCGTTGGTGCTTGGTGGTAGCATTGAGGAACCAGTCGTCTAAGTACGGAAACACCTGGAATCCCTGACGTCTCAGGTGAGCTGTGACCACTGCCATACATTTGGTGAACACTCTGGGAGCTGTAGTTAGGCCAAAGGGCAGTGTTCGAAATTGAAAATGACTGGCTCCCAGCCGAAAGCGTAGATGTCCTTCAAGAATGCAACTGCAGTCATAACATATGGGTTGTCCTGCCTCAGGCAGCCCTCGGTCGGCCGAATTCCAAAGTCTGGGTCCGGCGTCGGCTGGTGTCGCCTCCTCTCCGACGTCACAACGGCTGGAGTATAAAGGCATCGGCCGACGCCATCTTCTCCAGTCTTTCTTGCCGCGCGGTGCCTGAAGCAGAAGCAGTTCGCAAGTGCTGGTCGGTCAGCTCCTGTGTTTTCAGTACCGAAGTCATCTAAAAGCTAAGTACCCCGTTGGGGAACATTTATTCTTGCCTCAGTCGATGTCAGAATAAATTGAGAAAGTTAATAATTGTTTGTCTTGTGGTAAACAAATACCTCATAAGGACTTCCATTCTCTCTGCCTTCCTTGCCTGGGCCCAGACCACGACGTCTCGACCTGTGCTGCCTGTGCTTGCTTTAATAAGCGCACTCTCAGGCGCCGGGCAGAATTCACCGAGGACTTTTTCGGTGAATCTTTTGCGTATATCATGCCATCGGATCAACCGACAACCCAATCTGCTAAAAAACGCAAGGACCGAGACCGACACCCTCGGCCCGCGTCCACTACCGATGCTACTCCTAAACCCTCTGCTAGTGCTCCGGTCCCTTCGGAAGTGGTAAATCCACCGCTCCAGGCCGACAACACAGCGTTAACACGACCTTCGGTCTCAGAGATCTCTCCGGTGCCGGTTGTTGACTTTCCTCCGGAAACCGAAGTTCTGGATCTACCCGACACCATTTCTGTGGACAAGGTTACGCCTGCACGTGGGGCTGCTAGGCCTCCTGTATCCAGGTCCATCAAGGCCTTTGCACGTGCTAAGGCCGCCAGTCAGGCCAAGGCCCATCCTAAACCTGCTGCCCAGGCCCCTTCATCTGATAAGCAGATCATGTCTCTGGCTGCAGATCTTATTTCCCTTATCAGGGGGACTCAGCCTCATCCGGACAGGGGTTCTCAGCCACCTGCAGAGAAAAGGCCTAGAACTGAGCAGGCAGACGACCTCTCTTCAGATGAAGCCTCTGGGGATTCTGAGCATTCTGATACCCAAGAAGAATCCTTCCAGGCCTACGAGGACTCTGATGCTGAGGAATCAATTCCCTCTGCCTCCCCTCCAGAGGATTTTTCTTTTGGTGAAGTCCTGCATTCCATGAGGGAACATTTCCAATGGCAGGGTCAGGAATTCTCTGACTCCAGGAAAAGGCTTCGTACCTTCCTCAAGCTTCCCCAGCACAGACCTTTGGCTATTCCACCTGTTATGGATGTTTTGGATGATGTTTTCTCTGACTCCAGTGCTAACCCTGATTCTCTTCCTCCTGCTCCTGTCAAGCCGGACAGATATTATAGGGTCCCTGACACTCACAAGCACCTTTTTAAGGCCCACTCTGTGGATCTAGAAACGATTTCACAGGGCCCCAAGGGAGTGGCTACCTCCTCTGCCAAAAACCCTCTGCCAGCGGACAGAGAAGCAAGGTCCCTGGAGAGATGGGGTAAAAAAGTATATACCTCTACTACCCTAGCCATGAGGTCACTTAACTGCCTTTTTCACATGTTTCAGTACCAAGATTTTCTCCTGGATGATTTACAGAAAAAGTTAGCCTCTCCTGAGCCTATTGATAAAAAGGCATTGCAGGATCATATACATAACACTCAGCAGGTTAATAATAATTTTCTTCAGTGTGGTTATGATGCATTGGAAGCTTCATGTAGGGCAGCTATGACTGGGGCTGTGATACGTAGACATGCTTGGTTAAAGGATCAGTCTTTGCCTGACCATGTTAAAGTAAAGTTACTTGATGCACCTCTGGAAAAACAGAAGCTGTTTGGAGCTAATGCACAAGATGTACTGAAATCCATAGAGGAAAAAGCAAAGTCAGTACAGACAGTCAAGGATTTCCTTCAGGTTCAGCCACCCAGATTCAGCAGAAACTGGCCCTCAAAGAATTGGTCCTTCCCCGGCTCAGACAAGTTTCAAAGGGGAAAAAGCAGATGTGCCCGAGGTAGAGGGCAATACCGAGGATCTTACAGGGGCCGCCAATGGCAACCTCCAAATCAAAGAAGTGGAGCAGACAGTTCAGCTGCACCACAAGGACAATCACAATGACTTGACTTTCGTACCGCCTACAAAGGTTCAAAGAGAAGCACCTTTGGGCGGAAAATTATCCTCATTCTCTCAAAACTGGCATATCTTAACCAAGGACAACTGGATTCTGGATTTGATAGACAAAGGTTACAGATTCCACTTCCACACATTACCAATAAGACAAGGCATGCCAAACCTGCCACATCATCAAAGGGCAGAGGCGCTCACTCAAGTTTCCAAGCTGTTAAGTATAAAAGCAATAGAAAGGGTTCCTCCTCAGGAGCAAGGCCAGGGATTTTATTCAAGACTGTTCCTTGTTCCAAGAAAAGAAAACAAATGGAGACCCATACTGGACTTGTCAACTCTAAACACTTTTCTCATGGTGCCAAAGTTCAAAATGCTGACGTTGCAGCAACTCCTTCCCATGCTGGGCAAGGGGTCTTGGCTGGTCACTCTGGACCTCAAGGAGGCATACCTGCATGTCCCAGACAAAGCTGCAGAAGATACCTCAGATTTCTTGCAGGGACAGAGCATTATCAATTCTCAGCATTGCCGTTTGGCTTATCTACTGCGCCCAGAGTGTTCACGAAATGCCTGGCATCAGTAGTGGCACACTGCAGACTGCAGGGGATTCAAATATACCCCTACCTGGACGACTGCCTCATACAAGCAGACAACAAACAAACCTTAAAAGAAAATTTGGACTATGTCATGCATCTACTGCAGGCCTTGGGATACACAGTCAACATTCAGAAGTCAAAACTACTGCCATCCCAACAGATTATCTTCCTAGGAGCCAAACTGGACACAGAAAACCAAATGGCCTACCTCACAGAGGAAAAGCAGCAGCATTTACCAGAGTACTTCAAAGGCCTAGCAAAACTCTCCCAGCTGACTGCAAGGAAAATCCTGCAGGCCCTGGGGTTCATGGCATCTTGCATCCTTCTGATACCTTTGGCAAGACTTCATATGAGAAAGCTGCAATGGTATTTAAAAAACTTATGGTCTCAACACAGCCAAAGCCTAGAGGACATAATCCCACTTATTCCATGTCTGCAAAAGGAATTCTTATGGTGGGCTCAAGCCAGTCAGCAAAACAAAGGTATGTCTTTCAACAGACCTTAAGCAGGCCAAATGATTACAACAGACGCCTCAGACCATGGATAGGGGGCGCACATGAAGGGCAGATGCATTCAAGGTCTTTGGACGCCAAAGGAAAGGCATCTGCACATAAACCAAAAGGAGATGTTGGCAGTGATACATGCAATCGAAACTTTCGAAAAATCACTACAACAAGGGCATTTGCTAATAAGGACAGACAACACCACTGTCATGTGGTACATAAACAAGCAGGGAGGCACTCATTCTTATCCCCTCTGCAGACTAACAATGCTTCTCTGGGAAAAATCTCTGAGCCTGAAGATACATTTACAATCCCAGTTTGTACCAGGCAAGGACAATGTACTGGTGGACCAGCTGAGCAGAAATTTTATGGATCCACACGAATGGATGCTGCACCCTCACATTTTCTCTCAACTGACGAAGACATGGGGAAGACCGGACGTAGATCTTTTTGCTTCCCACTTAAATCATCACCTGGAAAAGTTCTGCACAAGGACTCACCATCCTCTAGTCTGGAAAACGGATGCTCTCTCCTTCAGCTGGAATTCTCAAAAAATATATGCATTCCCTCCTCTGCCTCTGCTGACTAAGGTGATACTGAAGATCAAAGCAGAACAACCAACAGGCATCTTGATAGCTCCGGACTGGCCAAGGCAACACTGGTACCCATTGCTATTGACCATAACTCGGACCAAACCATGGTCTCTGACCCTATGGCCCCTGCTCTTAACACAACACAATTACAGGACTGTACATCAAGACCTGAAAACATTACATCTGACAGCCTGGAGGCTACCATGATTTCTCCACCTAACTCTCTTTCCAAATCAGTTCAAGAGATCTTGCTGGAAGCACGCAGACCTTCCACCAGAAAAACCTATTCAGCCAAGTGGAAGAGATTCAGCATCTGGAATGCCAACAGGGTCAGGACACAGCATTACCGAGTATACCTCAGATATTAGAATACTTGGCAGAACTATTTCATACTGGACTCTCATACTCTTCAATAAAGATTCATGCCTCAGCAATCTCAGCAAAATACAACTGTGACCCTCCAGTGTTTTCACATCCTCTGCTAAGACAGTTTCTAAGAGGGATAAAGAATATCAAACCTCCCAGAAAACAGCCAGTACCTGCATGGGACCTCAATTATGTGTTGGAAAAATTAACTCTTCCTCCATTTGAACCAGCAGCAACTTCAGAAATGCAATTTCTTTCATGGAAGACTGTCTTTTTATTGGCAGTCACATCTGCAAGAAGAGTTTCGGAGATTCAGGCACTCATGGCAGTGCCTCCCTTCCTCATTTTCCATCAAGACAGAGTTTCTCTAAGAACAAATCCTACATTCATGCCAAAAGTTATTTCCAGGGTGTCTCTAAATCAAGCTATTCACCTGCCTACATTCTTCCCCAATCCTCAAAATAGGGGGGGGGAAACTACTGCATACTTTGGACATACACAGACAACTACGTTACTACTTGGACAGAACTAAGGCCACCAGAAAGTCAGACCAACTGTTTGTAGCCTATGCTGCTGGAGTACAAGGAAAAGCAATCTCCAAACAAACAATTTCAAAATGGATTGGAAAATCCAACACATGAAACACACAATGGTTAAATAAATGAACCAAGCCGGAATCCCCCTCGAAACAGCAGCTTTAATGGAGAACTCAGATACACCAAAGATAATACAGACTTAGTGCTTTCTCCCAATAACGGGCATCATCAGAGTAATGTATGAATTAAAAGAATTTCTACATATACTTAGTAGAGATGTTAACGCCCCCTAAATAATAATGTAGAAATTCTTAATCAAAATGGATTGGACATTGCATCAGATTCTGCTATTCATTCCATGGAAAAGGTGTGCCAGCCAATATTAGGCCACATTCCACTAGAGCTTTAGCCACTTCCACAGCTTTCCTAAGAGGAGTGGCAACAAAAGACATTTTAGAGGCTGCTACATGGAGCTCCGTGCATACATTTACCAAGCACTACAACCTGCCTTTATACTCCAGATCCCGAGCAGGCTTTGCTTCGGCAGTCCTGCAGGGGATTTTAGCTACACCATCCTTATCATAGATCCATCCACCCCCAGCTTGGCTATGGTATTCAACCCATATGTTATGACTGCAGTTGCATTCTTGAAGGACATAGTACAGTTTTGTACCTACCATAAATGTAGATGTCCGATAGATATGCAACTGCAGTCGGATTTCCCCACCCTCCTACCCCTCTGTATCCTTCTTTTTTGGGTCCCTACCCCTTATCCCATTAGCTGGGGGTATTTCCTATGGTGTATCTGTTTATTACTGTTGTGCATGTTTGGGATTATTTTTATCCATTACCAAATTTAGCCTTCTTAGGAGGGCACCCGGCATCTGGGGCAAGAAACACTGAAGAAGATGGCGTCGGCCGATGCCTTTATACTCCAGCCGTTGTGATGTCGGAGAGGAGGCGACACCAGCCGACGCCGGACCCAGACTTTGGAATTCGGACGACCGAGGGTGGCCTGAGGCAGGACAGCCCATATGTTATGACTGCAGTTGCATATCTATCGGACATCTACATTTATGGTAGGTACAAAACTGTACTATGTCTTCTGAAGCGCCTGTCCATTTTGATATGGTAGTACACGTCCTGAAGATCTGTGGAGCACATCCAATTGTCCCTTCCAACAAACAGAAACATTGACTGCAGAGTGACCATATGAACTTCGATTTTTTTTTACAGACTTGTTTAGCTTGCTGAGCTCTAGAATTGATCTCCAGTCCCCGGTCTTTTTTGGAACTAAAAAGAATCATAAGTTCCGGACCCTATTTGCTCTTTGGGGACTTCTTGGATGACTCTTTTTTTGAAGCAATGAGATGACCCCTGATGTTGCACGGTCTAACTGAATAAATGGCACATCTGGTAAAGACAGATTTACAGGGGGATCAGAAACAAAGGGAATGAGGAAAAATCTGGAAATTATATTTTGTACACATCGATCTTGTGAAATTTGTAGCCAGGCGCTTGGCAACAGTGAGAGACGACCCCCAACTGCCTCCAGAGACTGACAGTCAAGCAACCCCTAAGGGGGGGGAGACCAGAGAAAGTATCTCTATCATCCTGGTGTTGTGGCCCCCTCTGCCACGAGTGCGATGTCTTCCATTATATCCTATCCCTCTGCCTATAGGGGAGGGCTGACCTTGTGCCTGAGGATAACCTTTTTGGGATTTATGGAACCACATTTTCCCTCTTGTTTGACCCTTGGGATAGGGTCTAAAAGCAAGGGAGAAACGGACTCCAACAGCAGATAAGGATTTCCCTTCCTGCTGGCACCTGGTCAAAGTCTCTTTTTACCTGAGGTCCAAAAAGAGTTGAACCATCAAGGGGACACTGGTAAAGGAAGACTTAAAGGATACCATAAAGCAGCATAGACGCATCCAGGAATGTCTCCTAGGAGAGATCCCAACTGAGGCTGCCCTGCTCGCTCCGTCAGCTGCATAGGAAATCAGCCTCATGGAGGAGTTAGCAATAAAGGTATGGGTGGTGAGCTGCGCAGATATCTTGTAAGTGGATCCCGAAGCTACTGAACCCTGAAGGGCATCTCCCAACTCCTTCAGGAGATCCCTTTAAAGTCTAGTAAAATGGGACAGGTAATTCAGCGATCGTAAGGTAAATGCCGCTGAAGAAAAGATATGCTTTCCATACCTATCCATCGTCCTATACTCTTTATTAGGAGGCTGGATATTTGAAGATGTCTCTGACAACTCCTTCTTCATGGCCGCTGCTACCACCATAGCATCCACAGGAACTCCCTTAGATAGAAAAGATTTGTCTTCCGGAGCGGTCATAAATTTGTTTGGCCTTCTTGGGACAGGCTCCACTGTGTCCAGGGAGGGCCAAGCTTCCCAGGACATGACCCCTAAAAGTTGGTCATATGGCGGTGTCACCCAGGAAGTGGAAGGTCGGGAACCGAAAGCCTCAAGGTACACGGATTCATTCTCAGTAGGGTTAGAGGTCTTCCAATCACCCCTCTAAGGATTTCAAGGATGTCTGCAAAGGAGATGTTCTCAGAGGGGGGGTCTTGAGGACCCTTCTGACTCATCCAAATCAGTGTCCAAAGTGAAAGACTCAGGCGAGTCAATGTGCTTCCTCTTACAAAGTCTCTTCCGAGGGACCTTTCCAGTGGGATAAGCTGGGGAGGTCTCGGAAGAGGGGACAGCTCCAATGGGGGCTCCTTGGGGCTCTGGTTCCCTACTCTTAGGGGCAGGCGGGGGAGAAAAGATTGCTACTGGCTGCTGGAGGGACATCGGGTCCAATGGCAGGGCTTTGGCACTGCACAAAGCTTTCTCTATGGCTTTGAAAGCCTTACCACCCCACTCCGAAGAAGACCTCCTCTCCGAGGAAACGGAAAGTAGACTCCAAGCAGGAGGGACAGGTTCAAAAGCGGACGTGGGAGTCAAGCTCACACGAGCCGAAGCACCAAGAGGGAGGGTCGGTTCCGAAGAAAAAACAAGGTGACTATCCCTCTAAGAGTTGACCCGAGAGCTTCGGCTCCCAGACCCCTCGGCTCCAGACTGGGCCGATGAGGATAGAGTTATCGGTTCCTAGGAAGCAGGAAGGAATCTTGGAAGCGAAGGTTCCAGCACTAAAGGACCCAAAGCATTAGACTGCGAGAGCGAAGCAGTCAGAGGAGGAGCAGTAGCCAGAAGATGGAACGGCTCCGAAGCCTTTGGGTCCAGAGGAGCTAAAATTTTAGCCAGCGCCAGGTCACAGAGCAGCCTGTTCACCACTCGCTCAACATCCTCATCAGAAAGTGTCCTGGAGGAATGGGTGGCAATAGATTGAGATTTCCTCCCTTCCAAAATGTGAGATCTCAAGGTTGGTAAAACCGGTTCCAAAACAGGTGAGTGTCTTGACACAGAAGGTTGTCTCGGCACCAAAGATACAGACGGCACAGACACTGAAGAAGCAGAATTGGAGCCAGAACTCTTCGGCTCCGTCACTTTAGATTTCTTTGATGGTTCCGAAGCTGGAACCGATGGAGATTTTCTTTTATGGGTTTTGGGAACTGTCTGACCATGTTCCAGCTGTTCCTGGAAGGAGCTAGTCATAAGGCCCCTGTCTATCAGTTTATTTTTCCTCTCAGTAAAAGCCCTAGTGCTGAAAGCATGACAGAAAGTACAGGGTCATTGTAAATGAGCCTCTCCAAGACAGTATAGACAGCTAGTGTGACTGTCAGTCAATGACATTTTTTGAGAACACTTGTCATATTTTTTAAAGCCAGAAGGGTGGTGTTCTTTATGTTCTCTGTCCTTATCTTTAGACATATTTCTACTAATAAGAAAAAACAATACAACAACAACAACAAGCCAATAGTGCAACTATATAAGGAGAAGAAAACCATTTTTTTTTATATAGAAGATGAGGATGATGGTGAAAGAAGAAGGACTAGCACTCAGAGAGGAAGGACCTCTAATTTAAACGGGCAACTACTGCCCTCTAAACTAAAATGGGCCATACAATCCTTAAGAAAAAGGGGACAGGGCTGCAAACACTCACTGCACTCACTCAGATAATAGGAAAACACTAATTAATAGAAAAATTGAAGAAATATGGTGAAAAGTATCGAAAATTATCAAACAAACTTTACTTAGCCAATGAGCCAGTAAGAAGACAACCTCGAAGCTTTTGTGGCAAACGAGATTTGGGGAATTGCTGTGATGCACCATGGGATATGGGATAGCCTCAAGCCAGTAAAAGCTCTTGAGCTTTAGTATCGGCTGAGTCGGAGCCGAGGATCGGCTCCGAACACATCCAGCAAGAATTACAAAGCTCTTGAGCTTTAGTATCGGCTGAGTCGGAGCAGAGGATTGGCTCCGAACCCATCCAGCAAGAATTACAGCGATATAGGACTACATAACATGGTCTTTTTCCAGAGCTGGGGAACTTGACATTAAGCAATAGACCGATTTATAAGAATGCAGATGGGAACAACTATGCCTTCTGCGGCAACTTTTAAGAAATATGACAGCATATCATTAGGGGCATTGGAGCCAGCTTTCAATGGTCAGATCAGATAGATCAAACAAAAAAACTGGAACTGAAGGTAGAGGTGCTGAAAAAGGGTCCAGTCATTTGATTGTTGCCCATACAGAGAACCTTTTCCATTTACGTAGATAAACTTTCTTGGTGTTGGATTTCTGTGAAGCTATCAGGATATGAATGACTTGACTTGAAAGTCTGTTTTTTCTGGCCACCATTAAAAATCGAAGGAACTAAGCGGTTAGTTTTGAAGTCTCTGGATTCTGGAGAGGATGCTTGGATAGATGAGATACAAGATCTGGGCTGTGCCCCAGCATCCATAGAAGATATAAGAGGTGGAGGAATAAACGGTGAAGGAACTGCTGCATTTGTTGCTCAGGTGTGAGGTGAAAAGGTCGCAGCAAGCTTTGACCCAGTGGCTGAAGATTTGGTCTGCCACTGACTGGTTGAGGGATGCTTATGAAGTAGGAGTAATTCTTTTAGTTTATCATCTACTAAAAACATTGAAAGTCTCCCGGATGCTACCAGAAAGCAATGGGAGGACATCACGCATTGCCACACTCTCATGGCTTCCCAACATAAGAGATAAGACCTGATTCCTCCTGATATACCAGACTACTGTCATGTTGTCTGTCTAGACAAAAATCACACCTTCTAGTAGACAATCTTATAATTCCTGGAACTCTAGGAGAACTGCTCATCTCCAGAATGTCGATGTGAAGTTTGGCATCTGTATGCATCCAGGAACCTTGGACAGTTTTCCCCACATAATGCCCCTCCCACCTTAAAACGGAAGCATTCATGGTAACTGTTGCTATGGGGGAGTTGGAGACAAAAGGGGTGTCCCTCTGATAATGCTGTGAATGTTACCCAGCAGATGATGTGAAATTTGCATATGGGAGTTAGTCGAACTGGAGTATTCACTGTATGAGAAATTTGCACTGCAAGGTACATTACAGGACCCTCATGTAGTATCTCGTCAGATGGATCAGATCAAAGTGATTGTTGAAGCCATAAGCCCTAGTAATCTTAAAATAAGCTTTGCAGTAGAGATGGAATGATACAAGAATAGACTGGCTACTTACAGAAGCAAACTACTGGAGACCAGAATTCTATCTAATTTATCACGTTCCAGGTGGCATCTGATGAACACTCTGTCCTGAGTGGGAATCAAATGGCTCTTTGATTGATTCACTGTTGTAGAATATAGTATGCTGCATCTTTAAGAAGCATAGCAAGTGATGAACGTGCATATATAAATAGCAGGCATGTGCTATACCAGTGTCATTTTGAGAGAGCAGCCAGAGAGTGAACATATATAAATGTAATAGCTAGTTCCTATATAAGTTTACCTAAGTTAAAGTTAATAAGCTTCAATTGTGATGTGTTTGTAAATAATAAAGCTGCTTGAAAAGACCCCACAAAGACTCGTCTATTACATTTATTTATTAATTTTCATTTTATTTGCAGTGTGTTTGCCAGGATAGTCCATTGGGCCACAAGGAGCCCATTTTCAATGGAGTCCTGGGGAGAAAAGCTCCAGAAAAATACAAATACATAGTACACATCGCACATACACATTACAGATTATCTCACAGGAATACAATCCTGACTAGACAAGTGACATGGTGTCAGAACTGGGATTCCAGAGATCAATATTCGGAGCCACAAGGTGCAGAGATAAAAGTGAAGGTAAACTAAGAGAAATGAGCATAAAAAAGAGCCAGAAAAGAACCAAAGATAATGAAAACTTACAGAAACAGTTTATTTTATAAAAAAGATAAAACGGAGCATTATAAAGGCACACCCCGCAAGCATGACGCACAAAAAGTTTATTAATTAAAGGAAAATGTTTAAAATTAAGGTATCTGATGAAACGATAGTCAGAAAAGCACATAAGGGGTTTGTAATTACCTCAGAATTGCAAAACAAGCATGTTTAAAGCAAAACAGGCATGTTTAGAGTAAAACCAGCACAAGAAAATTACAATGGACATGAAGAGATTAAAGGAGCAGAACAAATATAATAATGGTAAAAATGGCATAGTAAGCATAAATACAGCACCTTGACTGCATGTTTTTGGCAAAGTACTGTGTTTTGGCATAGCTGCGACTTTGTATTGTATTCAAGGGCATAACTAGAGTTATTAGAAGCATCTCAAAGCGTGTAAAAGTCCTTACATTGTGTGCTTATTACTATGCAATTATTCCAAACAGTTTGTTTGTGTGCAAAGTACAACTATTTCGTGAAGTACAGTAATTTTGAAAAGTTTCTTGTGCTGGGTGTGTCTATTCACAAAGTGCCACCATTACCGAGTGTTTGTTGCACTGTAAAGAATTATCTAGCAAAGTACCACCATTTTGGGGCAGTTTCAGTGTGCTGTGTACTGTTTATTCACACAAAGTGCAGTTACTTCTAAATGTTTCTTACTCTGAGCTTCTTTCGCCCACTTTATTCGCACAGTGCAGTTATTTTGAAATGTTTCTTATGCTGATAAGAGGTGGTTTCTTAAAGTACAGTAATTTCAAGGGTACTACACTGCCCAAGAGACCTATTTCACAAAGTTCAGTTATTCAGAGGCTTGTTGTGCTATTGGGCAAAGTTACAAATAGTGGCATAAATTTCTGCAGTGAGTGAGTGTGTGTTCCTGCATATTTGCAAAACCCTTCACTGGTATGTGTTAATAATGGCAGACAGATTCCGAAAGCCCTCACCACTTGTGTTTGATCAGAATGTTGCAGAGAAGCGTTCATTTGTGTATGCACCAGCAGAGTATGAGGGAGGAGGTGAAAATCATCATATTGTTGAACAGACTGAATCAAGGGAAGACCCCAAGTGTTTGAAGCGCAAATGCAGAGAGATGTGCAACTCCCAGACAAATATTACATTACAATGGCATTTGTTTTACAGAAGAGATGAAAAACCAGGGGAATCTTTTACAGCTTATATTCCTGACCTACGGAACAAAGCCAAAATGTGTCGGTTTGGTGACTTAAAAGATGAGTTGATAAAGGACAAGCTTGTGTGTGGTATTAATACAGCTGCTGTGAGGAAGATTTTGCTTTGTGACAGTGATTTAATGTTCAGTAAAGCTACTGACATTTATCAAATCCATGAAGTTACAGAGAAGCACATAAGTATAGTTGGAAGTGATAAGAGCATGGTTTCACCAAGCTCCAGAGCAAATGGAGACAGTATGCAACACGTGGCGAAAAGAAAGCAGGCCTAAGCACATGGCAGCCACAGTCCCTGCTGGTTTTCATGGTAAACCAAGTAGTTTTCCAGCAAGTTCTAAGAAAAAAGCATGCTCAATGCAGTACAAGCAGGAATCAGCAAAACCCAACTCCTTCTTGTTAACTGTCGCAATCGTGGTGCCAATCATGAGTCTAAAAGAGAAAAATGCTTAGCATTTGGTCAGCAATGCCACAAGTGTAAAAAATGCAACCATTTTCAAAAGTTTTGCAAATCAAGTAAACATCACACAGTTATAAAGGGTCACTCAAAAAAGCAACTTGATCAAGCAGGGTTGCAATCTATTTCTATGTAGATGCTGTATCAGTTACTGGGGAATAGGTTGTGCAGTGAATTTGTTGGCAAAGAACAAAGTGTTTTGTACTGTCCAGATCAATGGTAAACCCACCGAGCTCAAAGTAGACACTGGCTGAAAGTTTGATATTATGTCAAAGGACACATTTGCTAAGGTGAAAACTAACAAACAACTCAAAGTGGCTACTAATGCGAAACTTGTTTATGGAGGTGAACAAATTCATGTCTCAGTAGTGCTTTCATGTTATTTGGCTAAGAGCTGTTACAGTTTGTTATTCTATGTAGTCCATTACTGGGTCTCAGAGACAGTCTGAGAATGAATCTGCTTACTTTTATCGAATAACTTCATCATATAAGCACATATCCTAGTTCCAATTTTTCTGAACCCATTTTCTCAGAGTATCCTAATGTTTTTGATGACAAGTTGGGGAAACTTCCAGGTGTATATTCTATGAACTCAGACCTAGAGGTCAGTCCAGTAGTCAGACCAGCAAGAAAAGTTCCAATAGCTATGCAAGATATAGTCAGGGCTCAGATGGAAAAAATGCTGCAATGAGGTGTAATTTGTCCAGTTACAGAACCAAATGAATGGGTGTCACCCATGGTAGCAGCCCACAAGAAAGGCTCGGACAAAATCAGATTTCAACAAAGCATTAAGGAGACCGTATCATCCAAGCATACAGTTGAAGAAGACGCAGCCCTAATATCAAATGCCACTGTTTTGTTCTATATTGGATGTAAAAAGTTAAGTTTGGCAAGAGATGCTTGATCACAAATCCTCATTACTGACCACATTTGGTAGCCCGTTTGGCAGATATAGATTCCTAAGGATGCCATTTGGAATAAATTCTGCAAGTGAAGTCTTCCAGCGTGCAATAGAGCAAATTTTTTCAGGTTATCCTTGTGCCATAATAGTAGACGATTTATTGGTTGGAGGCAATGGTGAAGCAGAGCACATGAAGTGAACTTAAAGCTAAGTCCTCTAAAGTCCAATTCAGACTACTAGAAGTTACATATGTAGGTCCATTTATTTACCAGCACTAGCTTAAGATCAGACCCGTCTAAGCAAGCAGCTATTCTTGAGATGTCAGCACCAGATAATATTCAAGCTCTACATCATTTCCTTGGCATGGTCAACTATTTAGGCAAGTTTATACCAGATTTCAGTGAGTTGACAGCATCTTTAAGAGAGCTGACGTGCAAAAATGTTACATGGTCTTGGCTGGAACACCACCAGAAGGCATTTGAAGACCTTAAGCAGAAAATTGCCACCCCACCTACATTAAGATACTATGACATCAATAAATGAGAAGTTATGTACCTACCATAACGGTCCATGTTAGTTGTCTTCTCTCGCCTTCTTTCTTGCTGGATGGGTTCGGAGCTGATCCTCGGCTCCAACTCGGCCACTTACTAAAGCTCGAGAGCTTATTTTATCGGCTCGAGGCAACTCTATATCCCATTATGCTAGGCAATAACTCTCCAGATCTCGTTTGGAAGCTGAAAAACCTAGCATAGGCCAATAAAACAAAATCCTCCAACTGGAAGGAGGAGGAAGAGGAATAAAAACCTCCAAAGATAATTATTTACACTATATATATATATATATATATATATATATATATATATATATATATATATCCTAGGACACCTAGATAGTGAACAAAGGAATAAAAGGACCCTTCAAAGAAGGGAAGATCTTCTCGGTCTGTCCAGGCTAGGGGGATGGTGGGTGGGATGCAAGAAAGAAGGCGAGAGAAGACAACTAACATGGAACGTTATGGTAGGTACATAACTTCTCAATGTTAAGTTGTCAATCTCGCCTTCATTCTTGCTGGATGGGACCGCATCCCTAGCACCTTCATCCTGGGTGGCTTATTGGAACAGACTCTTAAGAATGGTGGAACCAAATGTTGCTCTGTCCCTGGAGGCCATGTCCAATTTGTAATGTGAAACAAAGGTATGAGGAGAGGCCCATGTGGCTGCCGCACAGATAGTGTCTATTGGCAGTCCAGCTTGAAAAGCTGTAGATGTAGCTAGTGCTCTAGTTGAATAGGCTTTTGGCTTGGAAGATAATTCCCTGCCTCTGAGTTGATAAATAGATGCAATCACAGAAGACAGACATCTAGATAAGGTTACCTTGGAAACAGGAAGGCCTTTCTTATTTTCTGCATACGATAAAAACAGTTGATCAGATTTCCTTATTTGTTTAGTTCTATCCAGATAGTACCAGAGCTGGCGGTGAACATCTAGATAATGTAGCTTTTGCTCCGCTCTATTGGTATAGTTTTGGAAAAAAACTGGGAGATCAATTGATTGATTCAAATTTCTGTGCGAAGCCACCTTGGGTAAGAAGGATGGATTAGTCCTTAGAGAAACTCTGTCTTTGTGGAAAATTAAGTAGGGAGGACAAATGCAGAGGGGGTGAAGCTCTAATACTCTCCTAGCAGAAGTAATGGCGACTAGAAAAAGTGTCTTCCATGAAAGAAATTCCAATGAACAGGAGACCGCAGGTTCAAAGGGGGGGAGAATTAAGGATGTTAAGACTAAATTAAGATCCCACTGAGGTGGAGGATCTTTGATCGGAGGCCTAAGTAAATATACACCTTTAAGGAAGGCTTTGGAAAGCTTATTGGACATGATATTGTGGTCCGATAAGCCTGTATGAAAATTCGATATGGCTGCCAACTGAACCTTTACTGTAGAGGCAGAAGACGCTGAATGAAAAATTTCGGCTAGGAAGTCTAAGACCGAATGAATTGGGGCAGGAAAAGGATCTAAATTCCTTGCCTTTGCCCAGAAGGAGAAACGTTTCCATTTACTAGTGTAAATCTTTCTGGTGGAAGATTTAAGGGAAGCTACTATGATATCCCGGACTCGATTAGAAATCATAGGAAGCCTGGCTAAGGACGGAAGTGGAGCAACCAAGCAGTGAGGTTGAGAGAATGTAGGGATTGGTGCAGCTGCCCCGACTGATGGGTCAACAGATCTGGAGCTGGGTCCAGATGCCAAGGCTGCACCAAAAGATAATGATGTAGGAACGGAAACCATATCTGTCGAGGCCAATAAGAGGCAATGAGAATCAACTTGGCCAAGGCGGTTGCTTTCTGAATTACTTGTGGAATTAGAGGAAATGGTAGAAAGGCGTAGAGAAGTCCCCGAGGCCAATCTTGGACTAGTGCATCTCTGAGTGGATGGCCTGGAAGGGGGGAAGAGGGTGAAGAAGTCGGGGCATTTGCTGTTTTGGGATGTAGCAAAAAGATTGCAAGACCGACCCCACTTCTGAAAAATCTCTTCCGCTACCGATTGTTTGAGAGACCAATCGTGCGGCATGAGTATGGCTCTGCTCAACCTGTCCGCTATGAAGTTGGACTTCCCGGGGATATGCATTGCTATCAGAAACCGCTGAGAGGAGATCGCCCATTGCCAAAGTCTGAGTGCCTCTCGACATAGGGGATAGGACTTGGTTCCGCCTTGCTTGTTGATGTACCACACTACGGACATATTGTCAGTTTGAATTGCAATAGTTCCTACGGGAAGAGAGTCGCGGAGGGCTTGCAACGTTAAAAGCACTGCTCTCATCTGTAGGACATTTATGTGCAGGTGGCGCTCGAAAGGTTGCCAAGTGCCATGGACCATCCTGCCCTGAAAATGCCCCCCCCACCTGATCAGGGAGGTGTCCGATGCCACCGTGGCGACCGGGGAAGGAGGAACAAAAGGTCTGCCCTGATGGACTTGAGGGGACAATATCCACCAGGACAGATGACTTTTGCAAGTTTGAGTTATCATGATCTTGTGGTGCATGGGGAGTTGCTGAAAAGACCATTGGGCGAACAGCATCCACTGTAGAAGACGCATGTGAAAACATGCAGGGGAAGAAGTGTTATGGAGGCCGCCATAAGACCCAATACTTTCAGGACATACCTAGCCTGAAGTTTGTCGCTCTGAAGAACTTGGACATGGTTTTGAATATCTAAGACTCTTTGTTCTGTTAACTTTGCTGAAAGTTGTACGGTGTTCAAGTTGGCGCCTATAAAGGTAAAAGACTGACAAGGCGACAAGGCAGACTTTTCGAAATTTATAGAGATTCCTAGCCCTCTGCAAATGTGAATGGTGTAAGCTGTGGCTTGGAGAAGATGATGCCTGGTGGTGGCAGTGAGGAGCCAGTCGTCTAGATATGGAAACACCTGGAATCCTAGCCGTCTAAGGTGAGCCGTAACCGCTGCCATACATTTGGTGAACACTCTGGGGGCTGTAGTGAGACCAAAGGGCAGGGCTCTGAATTGGTAGTGACTGGCCCCCAGCCGAAAGCAGAGAAACCTTCTGGAGCGCCTGTGAATTTTGATGTGATAGTACGCATCCTGAAGGTCCACGGAGCACATCCAATTTTCCTTGCCCAGAAAGGGCAGAATGGACTGTAGCATGACCATCCGGAATCTTGTACTCTTTACAAACTTGTTCAGTTTGCTGAGATCTAATATTGGTCTCCAGTCCCCTGTCTTTTTCGGTACTAAAAAGAAACTTGAGTAGATTCCGGATCCTAGTTGGTCTGCTGGGACTGGCTGGATGGCTCTTTTTGCTAGCAGTTTTGATATTTCTGATACTGCTAGTTCCCTTTTGTTGAATTGGGGTTTGGATAAAGGGAATTTTGTAACCCTCGGATATGATCGACTGTACCCATTTGTCTTGAGTAAGGGAAAGCCAGGCTATTGGGTACAGTGACAATCTTCCCCCGACTGCCTCCGAAGGTGGACAATCGGGCAACATCTCAGGGATGCTGGAAAGGTTTGACAGAGAGAGGCTCCCTGCTACCCTGGTTTTGCGGACCCCCTCTGCCCCTTGGGTGGCGTCTGTTGTTGTTACCCCCTCTGCCTCTGGGGGTAAACTGACCTCTTGCATCAGACGTGACTCCTTGAGATTTGCGGAACCACATTTTTCCACCCTTCTGACCTTTAGGGTATGGTCTTGAAGGGGTGGAGAAACGGACTCCTACGGCAGAAAGAGTCTTGCCATCTTGCTCGCATCTGGTCAAGGTGTCTTTCACTTGAGGTCCGAACAAAGCCGAACCATCGCCTTGAAAGGGTCAGCAAAATTACACAGCCGCATCCAGGCGTGACACCTTAAGGCCACTTCTGTGCCTGCGGCCCTACTCGCTCCATCGGCTGCATATGAAATCAGACGCATGGAGGAGTTAACAATCGAGTTCAGGGTTCCAAGCTGTGAGTTTATTTTATCCTGGGACCCAGCAGCTGATGGATCCTGTAAGACTTCTCACAACTCTTTCAGAATATCTCTCTGAAGGCGGGTGAAGTGACACAGGTAATTCAGCGACCGCATGGCAAAGGTCGCTGAAGAAAACATCCGCTTACCATACCTATCCATGGTCCTAGAATCCTTATTAGGAGGATGGACAGGTACTGAAGGATCAGCTAGCTCCTTCTTGGTGGCTGCAGCCACCACCATGGCATCCGCCGGTACACCTTTTGTCAGGAATTGCTTGTCAACTGGTGCTGTAATGAATTTAGATGGCCTCCGAGGGGTGGGTTCCACCGAATCCGGGGCCGACCACACCTTCCGAGCCACTACTTCCATAAGGGGGTCGAAAGGCGGAGACACCCAGGAGGTGGAGGGTCGAGAACCGAACGCCTCCAGGTACACCGACTCGTCCTCGGAAGGATTAAGGGAAGACCAGTTCCCCCTCTGCTTCAGGATTTCCAGGATGTCTGAGAAAGAAACATCCTCAGAGGGGGACTTTGGGGATCCCTCCGACTCATCCAAGTCGGTGTCAGATGTAATAGACTCAGGGGAGTCCACATGCTTCCTCTTACATGTCCTCTTACGCGGAGGCTCCGCTGACAGGTCAGGAGAAGCCTCAGAAGAGGAAGAAGTTCCCAGTGGGGAAACCTGAGGCGTTGGATCTCTGGGTCCGGGAGCAAGAAAGTGAGAAGAGATATCAGCAGGCACTGTAGTGGGAGGAGCTGATGGAGCTGACCGTTGACTAAGCCCTAGGGCTAGTACGCTCCTCATCACCTCGAAGGCTCCCCTATCAGAAAGGCCAGAGGGCCCCCGCTCCGAAGAGGTAGGAACCCCAGGCCGCACCGACAGGGAAGGCTCAGAGGCCGATGTCGGGCCGGAGCTCACCAGCGCCGACGCTCCGAGAGGGAGAACGGGGTCGGACAATGGTCCGATGCCTCTCGCCCCCTTGGAGCCGAGTGAGATCAGGGGCCCGGATCCCTCCAATGAAGGTATCGCAGAGGAGATCGGAGGGGAAGACGAAGGAGCTGAAGGGGGAGGTATTGGCTCTGACACCGCAACGGTCACGGCTCCGAGGAACTCGGGCTCCGAACTCTGAGGGAAAGTCGAAGGAGGAAAAATAGGTGTAGTCGAAATAGCCACCGTCTGATGAGACGGGCTAGAGATCATCTGGGCCAATGCCTGAGACTTTAACAGCCTACTTATCACTCTCTCAAGGTCGTGATCTGAAAGTCTGGATGACCGAGAAGATCGGCTCCGATGGCTCCGCTCCGAGAGCAGGGGAGACCTCGGAGCCGAATGGATGGACTCCAATGAAGGGGATCTTGACCTCTTCTTAGATGTAGCCAACGGAGCCAAAGACACGTCGGCTCCAGCCGGAGCCGACAGCGAAAGCATGGGCTGAGAGGTATCGGCACCGAGTGGTGCCGAGACCGGAACTTGTGACTCAAAGGGATCGGCTCCAGCCGGAGCCGATCTAGGCACAGACAAGGAGCCAGCAGCCGAAGGCTTAGTACTGGGAGCCAACGGTTTTGCAGGTTTCGAGGGCCTCCCCGATGCAGACTTAAGTCAGGGAGCCCTCGGGCTTTAACAAGCCCCTAAGTATCAGTTTATTCCTGCGCTCCTGCAGGACTCTTGGACTGAATGCATGACATACTGAACAAGAGTCCTGCAGGTGCAGGGGTCCCAGGCAGTAAACACAAGAAGTGTGACCGTCTGTCAGAGACATTTTCTGACAGCACGAGTCACACTTCTTAAAGCCTGAGACCTTAGCTTCTTTAGGTTCCTTTGACATGACAGTGTCGAGGGTTACACAAAAGTAACAGAAAACACACACACACACACACTCTCGAAAAATTATAAATTAACAATAAAATGTTAATAGGGATACTGACACACCCAAACACTCCACAGGATCCTTAAGAGAAAACAGGAAAGGGGCAGGCTTAAGGCCTAACCTAAAAGTGGGGGGGAGGGATATAAGGGATAAAAAGGGAAGGTATAAAAAAGTAATAAAGTTAAGGGTAGTTACTTAACTATTGAAAGAAATAACTAGGTAGAAAAATTTTACTCAAAAGGGATGACTGAACACTCTATATCTAAGACTTACCAGGAGCCGGTAAAAAAACGCACCTCGCAAGCGAAAGCGGCAAACGAGATCTGGAGAGTTATTGCCTAGCATCATGGGATATAGGGTTGCCTCGAGCCGGTAAAATAAGCTCTCGAGCTTTAGTAAATGGCCGAGTCGGAGCCGAGGATCGGCTCCGAACCCATCCAGCAAGAATGAAGGCGAGATTGACAACTTAACATCCAGTCACTCTTACCTGTGATGCTTCAAAATTTGGTCTTGGCACAGTTATTCTTCAAAAAGGAAGACCAGTAGCCTATGCATCTAGAATCCGTACCCAAACTGAGATGCAATATGCTCAAATCGAGAAAGAACTTTTGGCGACAGTATTTGCATGTTCAAAGTTTCATGATTATATCTATGGTTGAGCTAGTCAGATTGAAAATGATCACCAAACTCTAGTTACTATTCTAAAAAAGCCTATGCATTCAGCTCCAGTGAGATTACAAAGAATGATGCTCAAATTACAAAAGTACAACTTTAAAATGGTGTATTCATATGGCAAACTACTTTATCTGGCTGATACCTTATCCAGATTGCCCAGAACTACAACAAAACTGCTCGACGCACAGAATTTTGACTAAGACTTAATGGCAGTGCGTAATTTTTCTAGCATGAGACTTGATGAGCCGAGATATCATACAAAGACTGATACAATTTTGCAAAAGCTCAACCCCTACGTTAATGTTTGATGGCCATCAAAGCAATCTAGTATACCACCTGAAGTGCAAACCTATTTTACTTACAGAAATGAGATGTTGATAGAAGCTGGCATAATTTTCAAAGGTCCTAAAATTGTTGTTACTGCTTCCTTACAACACGAATATATGCAGACAGCATTGTGGTCACCCAGGTTGCGAATGTACCAAAAAGAGGGCAAAAGAAACTGTATTTTGGCCTTCTCTAGTAAAATAAATTGATCAAGTACTTTTTATCTGTTCAGTATGCAATAGCACTAAATTGCATTTGCAAAGAGAACCATTTCAGCCATATCAAGTTCCTGAATTACCTTGGTCAGCAGTAGCCACTGACATATTTCATTGGAACAATCAGCATTACTTAGTATTGTTTAATTCTTATTCAAACTGGTTTGAGATTGATTTATTACCTAATCTAGCATCCACTACTGTTATCACTAAGTTGAAACATCATTTCTCAGTCCATGGTAGTCCACACAAAAATTATTTCTGACAATGATACTCAATTTACAGGTCCGTTATTTCAGAAATTTGCAAGAGAATGGGACTTTGTACGTGTTACTAGTAGTCCAGCATATCCAAGTCAAATAGACTAGCTGAACGTGCGGTGTAGAGTGCAAAGCAATTACTTGAAAGGTCAAAGCGTGACAATACCGATGTCTTTTTGAATATTTACTTAGTCTCAGAAACATGCTCACCTCCTCACAGACTTCTATCTAGGCAAACTAGAACAACACTCCTTATTAGTACTAGTTTATTGAGGCCTAAAGCAAAAAACAACATAACCATCAGAGCCCAATTATTCAGGAAGCATTCTATCTAGAAGTCCAGTTATGATAAATCGAGCACATTTCTTCGTGCACTGAAAGGAGGAGAGACAGTGAGAATACAAAAGGCGAAAGGTTTCGACCGGATTCGTCAAGTATCAGGTATATGTACTGAGGCGAGATCTCATTTTGTAGAATCTGAGGGTGTGGAGTACATCAGAAATCGCAGACATCTTCCTGTACCAGAATCGATATCACAGCATTGTTCCTGTGATACAGCCTCTAGATCTCAGAGCAATCCAGACAATGTTCCTGTTTCAGAATGTGTCTTACCTCCTGATTCCAACTCTGATGTTCCTGATGTCCCCAAGGCTGAACATTTAGCAGAGACAGTTCCAGTTGCCAAGTCTAATTCTCAGTTTTATGTCAAACAATTTGGTCACACTTCAAGACCTAGTGTAAAATACACAGTGACTTGGACATAACTGTATATATGTACATAAGTTCTGTATAAATGCATGACAAACAGCTATTTGTATTATTTGCATGTCAACTGATGTTCTCAGCATCACATGATCCATTGTAAGAAGCATAGCAAGTGATGAACGTGCATATTTAAATAGCAGGCACGTGCTATACTTAGTGCCATTTTGAGAGTGTAGCCAGTGAGTGAGTGAGCATGTCTGAATATAATATAGTTAGTTTGTATATAAGTTTATCTAAGTTAAAGTTAATAAGCTTCACTCATGATGTGTTTGCACATAATATAGCTGTTTGAACAGAACCCACAAAGACTTGTCTATTACATCCTGACTAGACTAGCGACAACTGTTACTCCCAAGCTTTGAAGTACCTGGAGCAAAAATTCCCTCTGCTGGGTCAGTAGATCCCTGGACATAGCATCAAGGAGCAAACCATCTAGTCCAAATAGTATTGCTCTGCATTGGAAATTATTACCCCCCCCCCAACTGAAAAGGAGACATCTCCTGCATTGCCTGTTTATTTTGATATGATAATAGGCATCCTGGAGATGTCTTGAGCACATCCAGTCATCCTTCCTCAGCAGAGACAAAATGGACTGGACCATGACCACTAGTAATTTTGCTTGTCTTACAAATGGATTTAGATTGACTTAGGCTCAATATCTGCCTTCGCTCTTCTGTCTTTTTCAGAACTAAAAAGAATCTGGAATAGATTTTGGATCCTAACTGGTCTGGGGGGGACCTGCTGGAAGACTCTCTTTTCCAACAGCTTTAAGACTTCTGCCTTTGTGCATTATAGGTTCATAGGTTGGTACTGAGCTATCTGCCTGAAGGCATATATTAACCCAGCCACGTTGTGTGATATTCACCGCCCCTTTAGTAGTTCCCTAAACCCTTGTACTAGCAGCTAGTACCCTTGGCCCCTATCTAGTAGTGCTGTTGATGTGATCCCCGGTGTGAACTTTCTGTTACCCATCCACTCATCAAGGTTACTCTTGAAGAGTGATAGTGAGGGGCTCTGTCTTATGTAGATCGGGACTCTGTTCCATAGTAAGGGAAGTCTCTGCGAAGGGAATCTATCCATCCAGCATGTTCTATTCATTGCTGTGTTGAGGTTTATATCCCTAGAATGTGTAGCTCGAGTAGATTTGGTTTTGCTAAGATGGAGCATGTTCAACAATTCTGGGTTGGACATGGCTCTGTACGTTAGACAGAGATCGCCTCTGAGAAAGCGGTATGCAACAGAGAACAGTCTTAGCTTTTTCAATCGTGCTGCATAGGGCAACTGTTTGAGGCCAGTAATTCTCTTGGTTAGGTACCTCTGTGGTCTCTCCAGTTGCTGGAGATGTCTAGCCAGGTACATTCCAATTGGTGCATTGTACTCGATAATGGGTCTGAGGGAAGAGTAGAGGGGCACCATTACATCCTTAGATCTTGATGCGAACCCTTTCATGATCAGATGGGTCACACAGAAGGATTTTCTAACCACTTTGGCAACATGGTTATCAAAGAAAAGCTGGCTATCTACTTGGGTCCCTAGATCCCTTAGTTCTTCTTCAGATTTCAAGGGATTACCTCCTATGTTGTAGTTTGTGGGTACTCTGTTTTTTCAAAAGTGGATTACTACACATTTTTTTGCATTTAGCTTGAGACCATGTCTTTGACACCATGCATCAGTCTCATTTAGGCCCTTCTGGAGGATCTCCATGTCGGCCGGAGACTCTATTATAGCACCCAGTTTGCAGTCGTCCGCAAACCTAGTCAGCCACAGCCCTTCCGTGCTTGCCTGTACTTCTGAGAAGTATATGCCAAACAGGAGGGGCCCCAGGACAGAGCCCTGAGGCACACCACTCATTACTGGTCTGGATTCGGACATAGATCCCGCTACTCTTACTTTATGGGATCTGTCAGAGCCAGTTTGCGATCCACCTTGTGACGTAAGGATTTATGCCCAGGCTGGTGAGCTTATCAATAATACCCGAATTGGGAATGGTGTCAAATGCTTTAGCAAGGTCAAGGTAAGCCGTGTGTACCTCCTTTCCCTTATCTATAGCCTGAGTAACTGTCTCAAAGAAATCCACCTGGTTCAGGAGGCATAATCTGCCCCTGACGAAGCCGAACTGTGTGGGGTCCAGCGACTGGAGGTTCCCAATCTCTCCATTTATGAGTTCCATAATGATTCGCTCCATAGCCTTACAGATTAGACGGGTCAGGCTTATTGGTCGGTAGTTCCCAGGGTCAGTTGTGGCCCCACCCTTGTGTAGAGGGACCACCGCTGCCGTGCGCCATTCTCTGGGCACATTATCCTGTGGAGAGGCTGAGACTAAACAGGGTATTAAGATGCGGGGTTAATTCCTTTTGGAGCTTGCGTATGACACAGCCTGGGACACCATCTGGTCCCATGGAGGCAAGTGTTTTTAGCTTTAGATAGAGCCTTGTTAACAAACGTATCAGTAATAATTGGACTTACACAATCCCCTGGAATGGTAATAGGCCCTGTAGGTGGTGGTGGTGGGGGATTTGCACTGAACCTGTCAGCCAAGATGTTGGCAATGTCAGAAGGGTCAGTGTATTTTGTTCCATTTTGTACTAGCTCAGAACAGACCTGAGCGTTGCCATTTAGGTTTTTGACATAGCCATAGAAGGCCTTATGGTTATCCTTGGCAACTTTGTTTTCAAACTTAGCTTTAGTTGACTTGATGAGGGCCCTCAATTTCTTACTAATGCTGATCAGGGATGATTTTTCTACTTGAGATTTGGCCTTTTTTGTATAAGTCTCCTCCTTTTATTGTAAAGTTTGCTTATGGCCGGGGTCCACCAGACTGGTTTCTTCTTGCCTGAGGAAGGAGTCTTGGTTTTATTTGGGATAGCACGGTCCATGCAATCCTGAAGATGCATATAGAGTGCCTTGGTGTAGGATTCCGCATCCTGGATATCATTATCCTTCTGCAAGGGAATAGTGAAGCTTGCCACTTCGGATGCAAGTAGCTTGAAGTTTGCTTTGGAAAGGTTTTTGACTATGGTTTCTTTGACTGGGGGAGGTGGAGGGGTGAGGATGACCAGGGTTATCAGTTTGTGTGGTACAATGGGCGCCCATATTTGTGATGATTAAATCCAATATGTTGTCCCCTCTAGTGGGGGAACATACTAGTTGTTCAAGGGCATTTGAATTTATAAATTCTATGAATCGCTGAGCATAGGCGTTGGAACATTGGTAGTTCCCCAGTCTATACCAGGGTAGTTGAAATCACCCAAAATTGTGGTGTTGGGTAGGACCTTTATATTTTCCAATGTCTCAAGGAATGCAGAGTGAGCATCTTGGGACATGGTGGGTGATCTATAACCGGCTATGACTTGAAATGTGGTTTTGCCTGCTGATAGTTGCGCATGGATAATCTCTGGGGCATCATGCTGCACTACTAACCTGGAGATATGGGTATCCTTGATGAATATGGATACACCTCCGCCCTTTGTACTGCGATCCGGTAACTGAGGCCGGCAGGTATGATATGAATTGTAACCTGGCAGTGCTGGGGTGCTCTCTTGAGCCTTGAACCATGTTTCCGTCACTGCACAAACATTGATTTTCTCCATGCTGAGGAGAGCCTCGAGTGTGTGCATTATGAGGTTGAGACTTCTGGCGTTGAGTAGCATTACCCTTAGTTTTTGGTTACCTGTGCTGGTTACGGTGGTTGGTTTGTCCTTTGAGCCATGCCTAAAAAAGGCACTATGGGGATGGCAAGAGCCTTGGCCAGTATTCAAAAACCTAGGTGTGACAGGTGCAACCCATCTCTGGCAAAACAGCGAGGCTTGTCTATCATGTCATCCCAGGCAGACAGATACTGGATCCCCTTAGAATGACACCAGAAACTTAGCCAATTGTTGAAATTGATCATTCTGTCTTTGTATTGTGGTATCATTCTAGGTGAAGGTAGTATGCTACTCAAGGTCAGGGTCATACCAGTTTGGGCTACATGATCAGAGAGCTCCTCAATGTCTCTTTTCATGTAGTCCAGGGAGGTACGTCTTAGATCATTCACGCCAACATGTACAATGACAGCGTCATACTTGTACTTGTTCTGGAGTGACCTAAATGCTTGTGTTATGCGGCGGATCCGAGCACCTGACAGGCAGCTGACAGTAACCTTTTCCTTGTTCAGCCTGGTGAGTGGAACATCCGTGTGCCTTACTATAGGGTCTCCTATTACTAGAGTGTTAGGCATTGTGTTTTGCCTTAAGGGCTGTTGTGAGGCACACTGCCGAGGTGAATTATGTGTTTTCTGGCTTGTGTTTGGGGGTGCAGGTTGCTTGCTTGTCTGCTTTGGTTACATTTGATTAGGTGGCGCTGCAGGAATCCTTTTATTCTTCTGAGGGGAGAATAAGGGAATAATGTATCCGCAGGTGATTATCCTTAACACCCATGCATCTAGAACATTGGCATGTCAGGCATGAGGGTGTAAGGATAAGTGACCTCCAAGTACCTCCACAGAGTGGCAGCTGAGCAATCCATCAAGAATGCTGTAAGGATTTCATGGTTAAAGGACTGCAAAATCCTTGATTCTGTAGACCACCTCTGCCCCCCTGGGGTGACATCCATTAAAACAGACCCCCGACTCTGCCTTGGGAACATCTGTTCAGAGAAGCATCCTGGTTAGACCCCTGGGATTCCCTGAACCACAGCTTCTCTCCTTCTCTTCAAATCCTGTAAAAGGTCCTCTGACGGGTAGAAAAGTGGATTCTTATGGTAGACAGGTACCATCCTGTTTGCTCGTGGTGAGAGTTTCCTTAACCTTGGGTCCAAACAAGGACGAACCATCAAACAAGGTGTTAAGGAAGGATATTTTGAAGACTTCCATCAAGTCAGACAATCATATCTGGCCATGATGGCAAATCCTTATGCCAGTGCCTGTTGCTCTAATTGTATCATCAACTCTATCAGAAAGCAGGTGCATGGATACATTAGACATGGACTGCACAGTAGATAACTGGGACTGCATTTTTTTTTGCATATCTGAAGGCAGGTTACCTGAGACAGAGTTGATGAGTCCTTTAGTCAAATCCTTCTGTAAGTGTGTCACATGTGCAAGATATCCAGCACTCTAAGAGTGAGTAAAAGCCACTGAAGCATAAGTCGATTTCTTGAATCTGTCCAATGACCTTGATTCTCTGTTAGGGGGATGAACAGATGCACTCTCTTCAAAGAGTTCTCTCTTGGTGGCTGCTGCCACAACCATGGCATCTATCGAGTGACCTTTGCTCCAGTGTGCTATGTGTTTCAAAGCTGTCAGTATTTTATCAGTTTTTTTTTTTCTTTTTTTGTAGAGCTAGGCTTTGCCATGTCAGAATCCTTCCAGGCCTTTTGAGCAACCAAACCAATAACAGCTTCAGTGGGAGGTGCCACCCAGTATGAAAAAGAGCCAGCTCTAAAAGCCTCGGGGAACACAGACTTTTCTGGTGAACATGTATATATGGACCAAACCCTCTCCCCTTTGTTTTACTTATTTTATTTGCAGTTGGTTTACCAGGATGGTCCACTGGGCCAAGAAGAACCCATTTTCAATGGAGTCCTGGGGATAAAATTATATTCACAATCAAAGTATTAGGTTACATAGAAATAAGAAGTACAAATAAGAATATAGCATTCAAAGATACAATTCATGATACTGAACAAGTAAAAGCTGTAAAACAATTATTTACAGATGCCGCTGTGGTGGTACTGTGGTAGAGTTGTTGCCTCACAGTAAGACGCTGTCCGGTTCGATTCTCAGCTAGAGCGTCTTCTGCGTGGAGACATGTGTGAATGGGAGTACCTTCGTTGAAGGTTGTGCATCAGGGCTGGTAACTCGGCACGTAAAGATCAACTACCAATCATTAGCGGACCGGAGTTCCGCTGTGGCGACCCCTAACTGGGAAAAGCCGAAAGACACAACAAAATATTTGCTTATGCTATACAAAGAACAGTAGGACTCTGAAATACATAGGGTGTAGGAGGGTGATAGTAGGGATGAGAGGTAAAGGAGGAATGATGAGAGAGGAAAAAGTAAGGAGGAAAGCATGAAGAAAGGAGGTGAGTATGAGGTAGAAGGGGACAGAAGGAGAGAGGAATGGAGGAGGGAGGAATTGGGAGAAGGACATTATGTGGGGTGGGAGCTGTGGTATTGTTTCATCAATTCCAGAATGTTGCTAAACGTGAAGTCTTCAAGGGGGGATTTGGGGGAACCTCCCCCATCCAAGTCTGTGTCTTCTGTCTGTGATTTCAGGGAGCAATCCAAGTCTCTTACATGTCTATTTCCTAGGAACCTGTCTTAGTGCAGCTTCTGGAGAACGATCAGTATCAGACTGAGAGCTCGAGATGCAAGCTTATCTAAATGAATGGAGTAGCGTCAACTGCGATGGGTTGTCTGGTTTGGGCGACTGTCTCAGTTGTTGCATCTTCCTAGTGAGGGCTGGGGACAAAGTTACGAGGAACGATTCCCGTTGCTATGTGACATCATCAGCGACTCGACAAATTACAAAGGGCGAAACCTTTCGAACACCTCTTTACTCAGCGGGAAAGGGAATGAAAGGAACCAGTCACCCTACTTATAGCATAACAGCAATATCAACATGAAATGCAGATGCATCTTTGTGTTATACTCAACTTAAAGTCACGATGTAAAGACTCTGGAATGGAGAACAAAAACTTGACCTGACCAGGCCTCTACAGATGAAAGATGTCGAGAAGTATATGATGTGTCAAAAAATTTATTCAGAAGTGCCAAGACATCAGCAGTTACATGACTCACATAAGCAGGCTACTTCTAATGTCTAAAAAGTATACTACGGCCTTCTTTCCCTTACTTGAAAGAAACAAACCTGAATCTGTTTTCCTGAAAAGAATGAGTTTTTCATGTACTATATCCCAGTTGTCTGTGGATATCCAACATGTGTAGAACGTTCTCCCTTTCATTTGGTACTTTGGATAAAAGGCTGACCACTGAATGGACTGCTTGAAAGATACTGGTGAAACCACCTTGGACATACTGCAGGGTTTGCCTTAAGAAACATGCTTGTGTTATAAAAGTCTGTGTAAGGTAATAATATTTTCTCTTATGTTGATTTTAGTTTGATTTCTTTAACTAAAGTGGCTTCCCTGACTTGCAGCCCTATAGTACCCTGTATGAGAGGATACAATTAATTCCCCGTACAGACACTGAAGCGAGAACGCCGCTTTTCAACTTTTGAAATATACAGGTGGCTTCCCTGACTTGCAGCCCTATAGTACCCTGTATGAGAGGATACAATTAATTCCCCGTACAGACACTGAAGCGAGAACGCCGCTTTTCAACTTTTGAAATATACAGGTGGCTTCCTGACTTGCAGCCCTATAGTACCCTGTATGAGAGGATACAATTAATTCCCATTACAGACACTGAAGCGAACGCTTTTCAACTTTTGAAATATACAGGTGGCTTCCCTGACTTGCAGCCCTATAGTACCCTGTATGAGAGGATACAATTAATTCCCCGTACAGACACTGAATGCGAGAACGCCGCTTTTCAACTTTTGAAATATACAGGTGGCTTCCCTGACTTGCAGCCCTATAGTACCCTGTATGAGAGGATACAATTAATTCCCCGTACAGACACTGAAGCGAGAACGCCGCTTTTCAACTTTTGAAATATACAGGTGGCTTCCCTGACTTGCAGCCCTATAGTACCCTGTATGAGAGGATACAATTAATTCCCATTACAGACACTGAAGCGAACGCTTTTCAACTTTTGAAATATACAGGTGGCTTCCTGACTTGCAGCCCTATAGTACCCTGTATGAGAGGATACAATTAATTCCCCGTACAGACACTGAAGCGAGAACGCCGCTTTTCAACTTTTGAAATATACAGGTTGTTAAAAGATTGTACTGTTTGCCTTCAACTGCTCTCTGCCTTTTAGGATCCAAGGTATCACTGCAATAAGTGTTATAATCTCTTGGTCATAGACTTCACCGGACATTAAATTTGACTTGGGCAACGGACATTTTGTATGGTGCCTAAAAATTAAATCTAAAGCATTACAAGGCTGTAGATTACAAGGCTGTAGATTTTGCCTGTAAAGGACTATATAAAGCAGAATAAGGCTGTATAGCCTGTTGAATTTCCCAAAAAAAAAAAAAAAAAATTGTTTTAAAGATTAAAGTGCTATCTACCTTCGTTGGGTGTGTAGCCCCGAGTAGCCAAGCCCATGAAACCTGCTACATTTCATTACTCCTCCCCCACAAGCGAGGTTTCAAATAAGACCTCAGTTACCCGCCATTTCTAAAACCTGAGAATACCTGGATCCTACAGGTAGCGTTTCCATCCAAGTGGTATGTCTAGTTTGATTTCTTTAACTAAAGTATGTATATCATAGTCTACTTTGATCATCCTGCACTGTAGAATGGATATGGATTGAGCTAATCTTGAATGAGTAACTTACTGTTGTTATTGCGCTATCCACGCTAGAAGCGGTGTAACAGTTTTTGTTTTTTGTCTATTTTGGCTACTCCTTAATGAAGTTCAGTATTGTCGCATAAGAGGCAGTCACCCTCTTAAACTTAATGCTGTAATCTAGCATGCTTAACAAATTGTGTTGTTTTCAACTACTTGCTCGAACTTCTGTCAGCGACTTTAAAATAGAGTTGAGCAACCATTGATTAACTGCCTTAGACTCCAGTATAATGTTGTATTTTACTTATACTCAAAGTATAAATATTATATCTACTGTCTACTGCTAGCGACTTCTTAACTAGAGTAGAAGACAAATTGTTATTGCCTTAGGCGCTAGTTGGCTGTGCAGTTTGCTTGCACTCAATGTATAAAGATAACATATACTGTCCTTTCACTGCCTTCTAACCTTATTCCTGACCTCCCTCTTCAATCCTAGGTGGCTTCACTGACTTGCAGCCCTATAGTACCCTGTATGAGAGGATACAATTAATTCCCATTACAGACACTGAAGCGAGAACGCCGCTTTTCAACTTTTGAAATATACAGGTTGTTAAAAGATTGTACTGTTTGCCTTCAACTGCTCTCTGCCTTTTAGGATCCAAGGTATCACTGCAATAAGTGTTATAATCTCTTGGTCATAGACTTCACCGGACATTAAATTTGACTTGGGCAACGGACATTTTGTATGGTGCCTAAAAATTAAATCTAAAGCATTACAAGGCTGTAGATTACAAGGCTGTAGATTTTGCCTGTAAAGGACTATATAAAGCAGAATAAGGCTGTATAGCCTGTTGAATTTCCCAAAAAAAAAAAAAAAAAAAAATTGTTTTAAAGATTAAAGTGCTATCTACCTTCGTTGGGTGTGTAGCCCCGAGTAGCCAAGCCCGCGAAACCTGCTACATTTCATTACTCCTCCCCCACAAGCGAGGTTTCAAATAAGACCTCAGTTACCCGCCATTTCTAAAACCTGAGAATACCTGGATCCTACAGGTAGCGTTTCCATCCAAGTGGTATGTCTAGTTTGATTTCTTTAACTAAAGTATGTATATCATAGTCTACTTTGATCATCCTGCACTGTAGAATGGATATGGATTGAGCTAATCTTGAATGAGTAACTTACTGTTGTTATTGCTATCCACGCTAGAAGCGGTGTAACAGTTTTTGTTTTTTGTCTATTTTGGCTACTCCTTAATGAAGTTCAGTAATGTCGCATAAGAGGCAGTCACCCTCTTAAACTTAATGCTTTAATCTAGCATGCTTAACAAATTGTGTTGTTTTCAACTACTTGCTCGAACTTCTGTCAGCGACTTTAAAATAGAGTTGAGCAACCATTGATTAACTGCCTTAGACTCCAGTATAATGTTGTATTTTACTTATACTCAAAGTATAAATATTATATCTACTGTCTACTGCTAGCGACTTCTTAACTAGAGTAGAAGACAAATTGTTACTGCCTTAGGCGCTAGTTGGCTGTGCAGTTTGCTTGCACTCAATGTATAAAGATAACATATACTGTCCTTTCACTGCCTTCTAACCTTATTCCTGACCTCCCTCTTCAATCCTAGGTGGCTTCCCTGACTTGCAGCCCTATAGTACCCTGTATGAGAGGATACAATTAATTCCCATTACAGACACTGAAGCGAAGCCGCTTTTCAACTTTTGAAATATACAGGTTGTTAAAAGATTGTACTGTTTGCCTTCAACTGCTCTCTGCCTTTTAGGATCCAAGGTATCACTGCAATAAGTGTTATAATCTCTTGGTCATAGACTTCACCGGACATTAAATTTGACTTGGGCAACGGACATTTTGTATGGTGCCTAAAAATTAAATCTAAAGCATTACAAGGCTGTAGATTACAAGGCTGTAGATTTTGCCTGTAAAGGACTATATAAAGCAGAATAAGGCTGTATAGCCTGTTGAATTTCCCAAAAAAAAAAAAAAAAAAAAAATTGTTTTAAAGATTAAAGTGCTATCTACCTTCGTTGGGTGTGTAGCCCCGAGTAGCCAAGCCCGCGAAACCTGCTACATTTCATTACTCCTCCCCCACAAGCGAGGTTTCAAATAAGACCTCAGTTACCCGCCATTTCTAAAACCTGAGAATACCTGGATCCTACAGGTAGCGTTTCCATCCAAGTGGTATGTCTAGTTTGATTTCTTTAACTAAAGTATGTATATCATAGTCTACTTTGATCATCCTGCACTGTAGAATGGATATGGATTGAGCTAATCTTGAATGAGTAACTTACTGTTGTTATTGCGCTATCCACGCTAGAAGCGGTGTAACAGTTTTTGTTTTTTGTCTATTTTGGCTACTCCTTAATGAAGTTCAGTAATGTCGCATAAGAGGCAGTCACCCTCTTAAACTTAATGCTTTAATCTAGCATGCTTAACAAATTGTGTTGTTTTCAACTACTTGCTCGAACTTCTGTCAGCGACTTTAAAATAGAGTTGAGCAACCATTGATTAACTGCCTTAGACTCCAGTATAATGTTGTATTTTACTTATACTCAAAGTATAAATATTATATCTACTGCCTACTGCTAGCGACTTCTTAACTAGAGTAGAAGACAAATTGTTATTGCCTTAGGCGCTAGTTGGCTGTGCAGTTTGCTTGCACTCAATGTATAAAGATAACATATACTGTCCTTTCACTGCCTTCTAACCTCATTCCTGACCTCCCTCTTCAATCCTAGGTGGCTTCCCTGACTTGCAGCCCTATAGTACCCTGTATGAGAGGATACAATTAATTCCCGTACAGACACTGAAGCGAACGCTTTTCAACTTTTGAAATATACAGGTTGTTAAAAGATTGTACTGTTTGCCTTCAACTGCTCTCTGCCTTTTAGGATCCAAGGTATCACTGCAATAAGTGTTATAATCTCTTGGTCATAGACTTCACCGGACATTAAATTTGACTTGGGCAACGGACATTTTGTATGGTGCCTAAAAATTAAATCTAA
This sequence comes from Protopterus annectens, assembly GCF_019279795.1. Taxonomy (NCBI): domain Eukaryota; kingdom Metazoa; phylum Chordata; order Ceratodontiformes; family Protopteridae; genus Protopterus; species Protopterus annectens. The sequence continues at coordinate 638,080,572 of NC_056745.1, forward strand.
AGCATTACAAGGCTGTAGATTACAAGGCTGTAGATTTTGCCTGTAAAGGACTATATAAAGCAGAATAAGGCTGTATAGCCTGTTGAATTTCCCAAAAAAAAAAAAAAAAAAAAAAATTGTTTTAAAGATTAAAGTGCTATCTACCTTCGTTGGGTGTGTAGCCCCGCTACCTTCAACTGCTCTCTGCCTTTTAGGATCCAAGGTATCACTGCAATAAGTGTTATAATCTCTTGGTCATAGACTTCACCGGACATTAAATTTGACTTGGGCAACGGACATTTTGTATGGTGCCTAAAAATTAAATCTAAAGCATTACAAGGCTGTAGATTACAAGGCTGTAGATTTTGCCTGTAAAGGACTATATAAAGCAGAATAAGGCTGTATAGCCTGTTGAATTTCCCAAAAAAAAAAAAAAAAAAAATTGTTTTAAAGATTAAAGTGCTATCTACCTTCGTTGGGTGTAGCCCCGCTAGCCAAGCTCTGAAACCTGCTACATTTCATTACTCCTCCCAGGTTTCAAATAAGACCTCAGTTACCCGCCATTTCTAAAACCTGAGAATACCTGGATCCTACAGGTAGCGTTTCCATCCAAGTGGTATGTCTAGTTTGATTTCTTTAACTAAAGTATGTATATCATAGTCTACTTTGATCATCCTGCACTGTAGAATGGATATGGATTGAGCTAATCTTGAATGAGTAACTTACTGTTGTTATTGCTATCCACGCTAGAAGCGGTGTAACAGTTTTGTTTTTGTCTATTTTGGCTACTCCTTAATGAAGTTCAGTAATGTCGCATAAGAGGCAGTCACCCTCTTAAACTTAATGCTTTAATCTAGCATGCTTAACAAATTGTGTTGTTTTCAACTACTTGCTCGAACTTCTGTCGACTTTAAATAGAGTTGAGCAACCATTGATTAACTGCCTTAGACTCCAGTATAATGTTGTATTTTACTTATACTCAAAGTATAAATATTATATCTACTGTCTACTGCTAGCGACTTCTTAACTAGAGTAGAAGACAAATTGTTATTGCCTTAGGCGCTAGTTGGCTGTGCAGTTTGCTTGCACTCAATGTATAAAGATAACATATACTGTCCTTTCACGCCTTCTTCTAACCTTCCTGACCCTCCTCTTCAATCCTAGGTGGCTCCCTGACTTGCAGCCCTATAGTACCCTGTATGAGGATACAATTAATTCCAAAGACACTGAAGGAACGCTTTTCAACTTTTGAAATATACAGGTTGTTAAAAGATTGTACTGTTTGCCTTCAACTGCTCTCTGCCTTTTAGGATCCAAGGTATCACTGCAATAAGTGTTATAATCTCTTGGTCATAGACTTCACCGGACATTAAATTTGACTTGGGCAACGGACATTTTGTATGGTGCCTAAAAATTAAATCTAAAGCATTACAAGGCTGTAGATTACAAGGCTGTAGATTTTGCCTGTAAAGGACTATATAAAGCAGAATAAGGCTGTATAGCCTGTTGAATTTCCCAAAAAAAAAAAAAAAAAATTGTTTTAAAGATTAAAGTGCTATCTACCTTCGTTGGGTGTGTAGGCCCGCTACCTTCAACTGCTCTCTGCCTTTTAGGATCCAAGGTATCACTGCAATAAGTGTTATAATCTCTTGGTCATAGACTTCACCGGACATTAAATTTGACTTGGGCAACGGACATTTTGTATGGTGCCTAAAAATTAAATCTAAAGCATTACAAGGCTGTAGATTACAAGGCTGTAGATTTTGCCTGTAAAGGACTATATAAAGCAGAATAAGGCTGTATAGCCTGTTGAATTTCCCAAAAAAAAAAAAAAAAAAAATTGTTTTAAAGATTAAAGTGCTATCTACCTTCGTTGGGTGTGTAGCCCCGCTACCTTCAACTGCTCTCTGCCTTTTAGGATCCAAGGTATCACTGCAATAAGTGTTATAATCTCTTGGTCATAGACTTCACCGGACATTAAATTTGACTTGGGCAACGGACATTTTGTATGGTGCCTAAAATTAAATCTAAAGCATTACAAGGCTGTAGATTACAAGGCTGTAGATTTTGCCTGTAAAGGACTATATAAAGCAGAATAAGGCTGTATAGCCTGTTGAATTTCCCAAAAAAAAAAAAAAAAAAAATTGTTTTAAAGATTAAAGTGCTATCTACCAAATTGTGTTGTTTTCCGCTACCTTCAACTGCTCTCTGCCTTTTAGAGTTGAGCAATCACTGCAATAAGTGTTATAATCTCTTGGTCATAGACTTCACCGGACATTAAATTTGATATCAACGGACATTTTGTATGGTGCCTAAAATTTAAATCTAAAGCATTACAAGGCTGTAGATTACAAGGCTGTAGATTTTGCCTGTAAAGGACTATATAAAACAGAATAAGGCTGTATAGCCTGTTGAATTTCCCAAAAAAAAAAAAAAAAAATTGTTTTAAAGATTAAAGTGCTATCTACCTTCGTTGTGTGTACCGTTTGCCTTCAACTGCTCTCTGCCTTTTAGGATCCAAGGTATCACTGCAATAAGTGTTATAATCTCTTGGTCATAGACTTCACCGGACATTAAATTTGACTTGGGCAACGGACATTTTGTATGGTGCCTAAAAATTAAATCTAAAGCATTACAAGGCTGTAGATTACAAGGCTGTAGATTTTGCCTGTAAAGGACTATATAAAGCAGAATAAGGCTGTATAGCCTGTTGAATTTCCCAAAAAAAAAAAAAAAAAATTGTTTTAAAGATTAAAGTGCTATCTACCTTCGTTGGGTGTGTAGTCCCGCTACCTTCAACTGCTCTCTGCCTTTTAGGATCCAAGGTATCACTGCAATAAGTGTTATAATCTCTTGGTCATAGACTTCACCGGACATTAAATTTGACTTGGGCAACGGACATTTTGTATGGTGCCTAAAAATTAAATCTAAAGCATTACAAGGCTGTAGATTACAAGGCTGTAGATTTTGCCTGTAAAGGACTATATAAAGCAGAATAAGGCTGTATAGCCTGTTGAATTTCCCAAAAAAAAAAAAAAAAAAAAATTGTTTTAAAGATTAAAGTGCTATCTACCTTCGTTGGGTGTGTAGCCCCGCTACCTTCAACTGCTCTCTGCCTTTTAGGATCCAAGGTATCACTGCAATAAGTGTTATAATCTCTTGGTCATAGACTTCACCGGACATTAAATTTGACTTGGGCAACGGACATTTTGTATGGTGCCTAAAAATTAAATCTAAAGCATTACAAGGCTGTAGATTACAAGGCTGTAGATTTTGCCTGTAAAGGACTATATAAAGCAGAATAAGGCTGTATAGCCTGTTGAATTTCCCAAAAAAAAAAAAAAAAAAAAAAATTGTTTTAAAGATTAAAGTGCTATCTACCTTCGTTGGGTGTGTAGCCCCGCTACCTTCAACTGCTCTCTGCCTTTTAGGATCCAAGGTATCACTGCAATAAGTGTTATAATCTCTTGGTCATAGACTTCACCGGACATTAAATTTGACTTGGGCAACGGACATTTTGTATGGTGCCTAAAATTAAATCTAAAGCATTACAAGGCTGTAGATTACAAGGCTGTAGATTTTGCCTGTAAAGGACTATATAAAGCAGAATAAGGCTGTATAGCCTGTTGAATTTCCCAAAAAAAAAAAAAAAAAAAAATTGTTTTAAAGATTAAAGTGCTATCTACCTTCGTTGGGTGTGTAGCCCCGCTACCTTCAACTGCTCTCTGCCTTTTAGGATCCAAGGTATCACTGCAATAAGTGTTATAATCTCTTGGTCATAGACTTCACCGGACATTAAATTTGACTTGGGCAACGGACATTTTGTATGGTGCCTAAAAATTAAATCTAAAGCATTACAAGGCTGTAGATTACAAGGCTGTAGATTTTGCCTGTAAAGGACTATATAAAGCAGAATAAGGCTGTATAGCCTGTTGAATTTCCCAAAAAAAAAAAAAAAAAATTGTTTTAAAGATTAAAGTGCTATCTACCTTCGTTGGTGTGTAGCCCCGCTACCTTCAACTGCTCTCTGCCTTTTAGGATCCAAGGTATCACTGCAATAAGTGTTATAATCTCTTGGTCATAGACTTCACGGACATTAAATTTGACTTGGGCAACGGACATTTTGTATGGTGCCTAAAAATTAAATCTAAAGCATTACAAGGCTGTAGATTACAAGGCTGTAGATTTTGCCTGTAAAGGACTATATAAAGCAGAATAAGGCTGTATAGCCTGTTGAATTTCCCAAAAAAAAAAAAAAAAAAAAAATTGTTTTAAAGATTAAAGTGCTATCTACCTTCGTTGGGTGTGTAGCCCGCTACCTTCAACTGCTCTCTGCCTTTTAGGATCCAAGGTATCACTGCAATAAGTGTTATAATCTCTTGGTCATAGACTTCACCGGACATTAAATTTGACTTGGGCAACGGACATTTTGTATGGTGCCTAAAAATTAAATCTAAAGCATTACAAGGCTGTAGATTACAAGGCTGTAGATTTTGCCTGTAAAGGACTATATAAAGCAGAATAAGGCTGTATAGCCTGTTGAATTTCCCAAAAAAAAAAAAAAAAAAAATTGTTTTAAAGATTAAAGTGCTATCTACCTTCGTTGGGTGTGTAGCCCGCTACCTTCAACTGCTCTCTGCCTTTTAGGATCCAAGGTATCACTGCAATAAGTGTTATAATCTCTTGGTCATAGACTTCACCGGACATTAAATTTGACTTGGGCAACGGACATTTTGTATGGTGCCTAAAAATTAAATCTAAAGCATTACAAGGCTGTAGATTACAAGGCTGTAGATTTTGCCTGTAAAGGACTATATAAAGCAGAATAAGGCTGTATAGCCTGTTGAATTTCCCAAAAAAAAAAAAAAAAAAATTGTTTTAAAGATTAAAGTGCTATCTACCTTCGTTGGGTGTGTAGCCCGCTACCTTCAACTGCTCTCTGCCTTTTAGGATCCAAGGTATCACTGCAATAAGTGTTATAATCTCTTGGTCATAGACTTCACCGACATTAAATTTGACTTGGGCAACGGACATTTTGTATGGTGCCTAAAAATTAAATCTAAAGCATTACAAGGCTGTAGATTACAAGGCTGTAGATTTTGCCTGTAAAGGACTATATAAAGCAGAATAAGGCTGTATAGCCTGTTGAATTTCCCAAAAAAAAAAAAAAAAAAAATTGTTTTAAAGATTAAAGTGCTATCTACCTTCGTTGGGTGTGTAGCCCGCTACCTTCAACTGCTCTCTGCCTTTTAGGATCCAAGGTATCACTGCAATAAGTGTTATAATCTCTTGGTCATAGACTTCACCGGACATTAAATTTGACTTGGGCAACGGACATTTTGTATGGTGCCTAAAAATTAAATCTAAAGCATTACAAGGCTGTAGATTACAAGGCTGTAGATTTTGCCTGTAAAGGACTATATAAAGCAGAATAAGGCTGTATAGCCTGTTGAATTTCCCAAAAAAAAAAAAAAAAAAAATTGTTTTAAAGATTAAAGTGCTATCTACCTTCGTTGGGTGTGTAGCCCGCTACCTTCAACTGCTCTCTGCCTTTTAGGATCCAAGGTATCACTGCAATAAGTGTTATAATCTCTTGGTCATAGACTTCACCGGACATTAAATTTGACTTGGGCAACGGACATTTTGTATGGTGCCTAAAAATTAAATCTAAAGCATTACAAGGCTGTAGATTACAAGGCTGTAGATTTTGCCTGTAAAGGACTATATAAAGCAGAATAAGGCTGTATAGCCTGTTGAATTTCCCAAAAAAAAAAAAAAAAAATTGTTTTAAAGATTAAAGTGCTATCTACCTTCGTTGGGTGTGTAGCCCGCTACCTTCAACTGCTCTCTGCCTTTTAGGATCCAAGGTATCACTGCAATAAGTGTTATAATCTCTTGGTCATAGACTTCACCGGACATTAAATTTGACTTGGGCAACGGACATTTTGTATGGTGCCTAAAAATTAAATCTAAAGCATTACAAGGCTGTAGATTACAAGGCTGTAGATTTTGCCTGTAAAGGACTATATAAAGCAGAATAAGGCTGTATAGCCTGTTGAATTTCCCAAAAAAAAAAAAAAAATTGTTTTAAAGATTAAAGTGCTATCTACCTTCGTTGGGTGTGTAGCCCCGCTACCTTCAACTGCTCTCTGCCTTTTAGGATCCAAGGTATCACTGCAATAAGTGTTATAATCTCTTGGTCATAGACTTCACCGGACATTAAATTTGACTTGGGCAACGGACATTTTGTATGGTGCCTAAAAATTAAATCTAAAGCATTACAAGGCTGTAGATTACAAGGCTGTAGATTTTGCCTGTAAAGGACTATATAAAGCAGAATAAGGCTGTATAGCCTGTTGAATTTCCCAAAAAAAAAAAAAAAAAAAATTGTTTTAAAGATTAAAGTGCTATCTACCTTCGTTGGGTGTGTAGCCCCGCTACCTTCAACTGCTCTCTGCCTTTTAGGATCCAAGGTATCACTGCAATAAGTGTTATAATCTCTTGGTCATAGACTTCACCGGACATTAAATTTGACTTGGGCAACGGACATTTTGTATGGTGCCTAAAAATTAAATCTAAAGCATTACAAGGCTGTAGATTACAAGGCTGTAGATTTTGCCTGTAAAGGACTATATAAAGCAGAATAAGGCTGTATAGCCTGTTGAATTTCCCAAAAAAAAAAAAAAAAAAAATTGTTTTAAAGATTAAAGTGCTATCTACCTTCGTTGGGTGTGTAGCCCCGCTACCTTCAACTGCTCTCTGCCTTTTAGGATCCAAGGTATCACTGCAATAAGTGTTATAATCTCTTGGTCATAGACTTCACGGACATTAAATTTGACTTGGGCAACGGACATTTTGTATGGTGCCTAAAATTAAATCTAAAGCATTACAAGGCTGTAGATTACAAGGCTGTAGATTTTGCCTGTAAAGGACTATATAAAGCAGAATAAGGCTGTATAGCCTGTTGAATTTCCCAAAAAAAAAAAAAAAAAAATTGTTTTAAAGATTAAAGTGCTATCTACCTTCGTTGGGTGTGTAGCCCGCTACCTTCAACTGCTCTCTGCCTTTTAGGATCCAAGGTATCACTGCAATAAGTGTTATAATCTCTTGGTCATAGACTTCACCGGACATTAAATTTGACTTGGGCAACGGACATTTTGTATGGTGCCTAAAATTAAATCTAAAGAATTACAAGGCTGTAGATTACAAGGCTGTAGATTTTGCCTGTAAAGGACTATATAAAGCAGAATAAGGCTGTATAGCCTGTTGAATTTCCCAAAAAAAAAAAAAAAAAAAAAATTGTTTTAAAGATTAAAGTGCTATCTACCTTCGTTGGGTGTGTAGCCCCGCTACCTTCAACTGCTCTCTGCCTTTTAGGATCCAAGGTATCACTGCAATAAGTGTTATAATCTCTTGGTCATAGACTTCACCGACATTAAATTTGACTTGGGCAACGGACATTTTGTATGGTGCCTAAAAATTAAATCTAAAGCATTACAAGGCTGTAGATTACAAGGCTGTAGATTTTGCCTGTAAAGGACTATATAAAGCAGAATAAGGCTGTATAGCCTGTTGAATTTCCCAAAAAAAAAAAAAAAAAAATTGTTTTAAAGATTAAAGTGCTATCTACCTTCGTTGGGTGTGTAGCCCCGCTACCTTCAACTGCTCTCTGCCTTTTAGGATCCAAGGTATCACTGCAATAAGTGTTATAATCTCTTGGTCATAGACTTCACCGGACATTAAATTTGACTTGGGCAACGGACATTTTGTATGGTGCCTAAAAATTAAATCTAAAGCATTACAAGGCTGTAGATTACAAGGCTGTAGATTTTGCCTGTAAAGGACTATATAAAGCAGAATAAGGCTGTATAGCCTGTTGAATTTCCCAAAAAAAAAAAAAATTGTTTTAAAGATTAAAGTGCTATCTACCTTCGTTGGGTGTGTAGCCCCGCTACCTTCAACTGCTCTCTGCCTTTTAGGATCCAAGGTATCACTGCAATAAGTGTTATAATCTCTTGGTCATAGACTTCACCGGACATTAAATTTGACTTGGGCAACGGACATTTTGTATGGTGCCTAAAATTAAATCTAAAGCATTACAAGGCTGTAGATTACAAGGCTGTAGATTTTGCCTGTAAAGGACTATATAAAGCAGAATAAGGCTGTATAGCCTGTTGAATTTCCCAAAAAAAAAAAAAAAAAAAAAAAATTGTTTTAAAGATTAAAGTGCTATCTACCTTCGTTGGGTGTGTAGCCCCGCTACCTTCAACTGCTCTCTGCCTTTTAGGATCCAAGGTATCACTGCAATAAGTGTTATAATCTCTTGGTCATAGACTTCACCGGACATTAAATTTGACTTGGGCAACGGACATTTTGTATGGTGCCTAAAAATTAAATCTAAAGCATTACAAGGCTGTAGATTACAAGGCTGTAGATTTTGCCTGTAAAGGACTATATAAAGCAGAATAAGGCTGTATAGCCTGTTGAATTTCCCAAAAAAAAAAAAAAAAAAAATTGTTTTAAAGATTAAAGTGCTATCTACCTTCGTTGGGTGTGTAGCCCGCTACCTTCAACTGCTCTCTGCCTTTTAGGATCCAAGGTATCACTGCAATAAGTGTTATAATCTCTTGGTCATAGACTTCACCGGACATTAAATTTGACTTGGGCAACGGACATTTTGTATGGTGCCTAAAAATTAAATCTAAAGCATTACAAGGCTGTAGATTACAAGGCTGTAGATTTTGCCTGTAAAGGACTATATAAAGCAGAATAAGGCTGTATAGCCTGTTGAATTTCCCAAAAAAAAAAAAAAAAATTGTTTTAAAGATTAAAGTGCTATCTACCTTCGTTGGGTGTGTAGCCCCGCTACCTTCAACTGCTCTCTGCCTTTTAGGATCCAAGGTATCACTGCAATAAGTGTTATAATCTCTTGGTCATAGACTTCACCGGACATTAAATTTGACTTGGGCAACGGACATTTTGTATGGTGCCTAAAAATTAAATCTAAAGCATTACAAGGCTGTAGATTACAAGGCTGTAGATTTTGCCTGTAAAGGACTATATAAAGCAGAATAAGGCTGTATAGCCTGTTGAATTTCCCAAAAAAAAAAAAAAAAAATTGTTTTAAAGATTAAAGTGCTATCTACCTTCGTTGGGTGTGTAGCCCCGCTACCTTCAACTGCTCTCTGCCTTTTAGGATCCAAGGTATCACTGCAATAAGTGTTATAATCTCTTGGTCATAGACTTCACCGGACATTAAATTTGACTTGGGCAACGGACATTTTGTATGGTGCCTAAAAATTAAATCTAAAGCATTACAAGGCTGTAGATTACAAGGCTGTAGATTTTGCCTGTAAAGGACTATATAAAGCAGAATAAGGCTGTATAGCCTGTTGAATTTCCCAAAAAAAAAAAAAAAAATTGTTTTAAAGATTAAAGTGCTATCTACCTTCGTTGGGTGTGTAGCCCCGCTACCTTCAACTGCTCTCTGCCTTTTAGGATCCAAGGTATCACTGCAATAAGTGTTATAATCTCTTGGTCATAGACTTCACCGGACATTAAATTTGACTTGGGCAACGGACATTTTGTATGGTGCCTAAAAATTAAATCTAAAGCATTACAAGGCTGTAGATTACAAGGCTGTAGATTTTGCCTGTAAAGGACTATATAAAGCAGAATAAGGCTGTATAGCCTGTTGAATTTCCCAAAAAAAAAAAAAAAAAAAAATTGTTTTAAAGATTAAAGTGCTATCTACCTTCGTTGGGTGTGTAGCCCCGCTACCTTCAACTGCTCTCTGCCTTTTAGGATCCAAGGTATCACTGCAATAAGTGTTATAATCTCTTGGTCATAGACTTCACCGGACATTAAATTTGACTTGGGCAACGGACATTTTGTATGGTGCCTAAAAATTAAATCTAAAGCATTACAAGGCTGTAGATTACAAGGCTGTAGATTTTGCCTGTAAAGGACTATATAAAGCAGAATAAGGCTGTATAGCCTGTTGAATTTCCCAAAAAAAAAAAAAAAAAAAAATTGTTTTAAAGATTAAAGTGCTATCTACCTTCGTTGGGTGTGTAGCCCGCTACCTTCAACTGCTCTCTGCCTTTTAGGATCCAAGGTATCACTGCAATAAGTGTTATAATCTCTTGGTCATAGACTTCACCGGACATTAAATTTGACTTGGGCAACGGACATTTTGTATGGTGCCTAAAATTAAATCTAAAGCATTACAAGGCTGTAGATTACAAGGCTGTAGATTTTGCCTGTAAAGGACTATATAAAGCAGAATAAGGCTGTATAGCCTGTTGAATTTCCCAAAAAAAAAAAAAAAAAAATTGTTTTAAAGATTAAAGTGCTATCTACCTTCGTTGGGTGTGTAGCCCCGCTACCTTCAACTGCTCTCTGCCTTTTAGGATCCAAGGTATCACTGCAATAAGTGTTATAATCTCTTGGTCATAGACTTCACCGGACATTAAATTTGACTTGGGCAACGGACATTTTGTATGGTGCCTAAAAATTAAATCTAAAGCATTACAAGGCTGTAGATTACAAGGCTGTAGATTTTGCCTGTAAAGGACTATATAAAGCAGAATAAGGCTGTATAGCCTGTTGAATTTCCCAAAAAAAAAAAAAAAAAAAAATTGTTTTAAAGATTAAAGTGCTATCTACCTTCGTTGGGTGTGTAGCCCTGCTACCTTCAACTGCTCTCTGCCTTTTAGGATCCAAGGTATCACTGCAATAAGTGTTATAATCTCTTGGTCATAGACTTCACCGGACATTAAATTTGACTTGGGCAACGGACATTTTGTATGGTGCCTAAAAATTAAATCTAAAGCATTACAAGGCTGTAGATTACAAGGCTGTAGATTTTGCCTGTAAAGGACTATATAAAGCAGAATAAGGCTGTATAGCCTGTTGAATTTCCCAAAAAAAAAAAAAAAAAATTGTTTTAAAGATTAAAGTGCTATCTACCTTCGTTGGGTGTGTAGCCCCGCTACCTTCAACTGCTCTCTGCCTTTTAGGATCCAAGGTATCACTGCAATAAGTGTTATAATCTCTTGGTCATAGACTTCACCGGACATTAAATTTGACTTGGGCAACGGACATTTTGTATGGTGCCTAAAAATTAAATCTAAAGCATTACAAGGCTGTAGATTACAAGGCTGTAGATTTTGCCTGTAAAGGACTATATAAAGCAGAATAAGGCTGTATAGCCTGTTGAATTTCCCAAAAAAAAAAAAAAAAAAATTGTTTTAAAGATTAAAGTGCTATCTACCTTCGTTGGGTGTGTAGCCCCGCTACCTTCAACTGCTCTCTGCCTTTTAGGATCCAAGGTATCACTGCAATAAGTGTTATAATCTCTTGGTCATAGACTTCACCGGACATTAAATTTGACTTGGGCAACGGACATTTTGTATGGTGCCTAAAAATTAAATCTAAAGCATTACAAGGCTGTAGATTACAAGGCTGTAGATTTTGCCTGTAAAGGACTATATAAAGCAGAATAAGGCTGTATAGCCTGTTGAATTTCCCAAAAAAAAAAAAAAAAAAAATTGTTTTAAAGATTAAAGTGCTATCTACCTTCGTTGGGTGTGTAGCCCGCTACCTTCAACTGCTCTCTGCCTTTTAGGATCCAAGGTATCACTGCAATAAGTGTTATAATCTCTTGGTCATAGACTTCACCGGACATTAAATTTGACTTGGGCAACGGACATTTTGTATGGTGCCTAAAAATTAAATCTAAAGCATTACAAGGCTGTAGATTACAAGGCTGTAGATTTTGCCTGTAAAGGACTATATAAAGCAGAATAAGGCTGTATAGCCTGTTGAATTTCCCAAAAAAAAAAAAAAAAAAATTGTTTTAAAGATTAAAGTGCTATCTACCTTCGTTGGGTGTGTAGCCCGCTACCTTCAACTGCTCTCTGCCTTTTAGGATCCAAGGTATCACTGCAATAAGTGTTATAATCTCTTGGTCATAGACTTCACCGGACATTAAATTTGACTTGGGCAACGGACATTTTGTATGGTGCCTAAAAATTAAATCTAAAGCATTACAAGGCTGTAGATTACAAGGCTGTAGATTTTGCCTGTAAAGGACTATATAAAGCAGAATAAGGCTGTATAGCCTGTTGAATTTCCCAAAAAAAAAAAAAAAAAAAATTGTTTTAAAGATTAAAGTGCTATCTACCTTCGTTGGGTGTGTAGCCCCGCTACCTTCAACTGCTCTCTGCCTTTTAGGATCCAAGGTATCACTGCAATAAGTGTTATAATCTCTTGGTCATAGACTTCACCGGACATTAAATTTGACTTGGGCAACGGACATTTTGTATGGTGCCTAAAAATTAAATCTAAAGCATTACAAGGCTGTAGATTACAAGGCTGTAGATTTTGCCTGTAAAGGACTATATAAAGCAGAATAAGGCTGTATAGCCTGTTGAATTTCCCAAAAAAAAAAAAAAAAAAAATTGTTTTAAAGATTAAAGTGCTATCTACCTTCGTTGGGTGTGTAGCCCGCTACCTTCAACTGCTCTCTGCCTTTTAGGATCCAAGGTATCACTGCAATAAGTGTTATAATCTCTTGGTCATAGACTTCACCGGACATTAAATTTGACTTGGGCAACGGACATTTTGTATGGTGCCTAAAAATTAAATCTAAAGCATTACAAGGCTGTAGATTACAAGGCTGTAGATTTTGCCTGTAAAGGACTATATAAAGCAGAATAAGGCTGTATAGCCTGTTGAATTTCCCAAAAAAAAAAAAAAAAAATTGTTTTAAAGATTAAAGTGCTATCTACCTTCGTTGGGTGTGTAGCCCGGCTACCTTCAACTGCTCTCTGCCTTTTAGGATCCAAGGTATCACTGCAATAAGTGTTATAATCTCTTGGTCATAGACTTCACCGGACATTAAATTTGACTTGGGCAACGGACATTTTGTATGGTGCCTAAAAATTAAATCTAAAGCATTACAAGGCTGTAGATTACAAGGCTGTAGATTTTGCCTGTAAAGGACTATATAAAGCAGAATAAGGCTGTATAGCCTGTTGAATTTCCCAAAAAAAAAAAAAAAAAAAATTGTTTTAAAGATTAAAGTGCTATCTACCTTCGTTGGGTGTGTAGCCCCGCTACCTTCAACTGCTCTCTGCCTTTTAGGATCCAAGGTATCACTGCAATAAGTGTTATAATCTCTTGGTCATAGACTTCACCGGACATTAAATTTGACTTGGGCAACGGACATTTTGTATGGTGCCTAAAATTAAATCTAAAGCATTACAAGGCTGTAGATTACAAGGCTGTAGATTTTGCCTGTAAAGGACTATATAAAGCAGAATAAGGCTGTATAGCCTGTTGAATTTCCCAAAAAAAAAAAAAAAAAAATTGTTTTAAAGATTAAAGTGCTATCTACCTTCGTTGGGTGTGTAGCCCGCTACCTTCAACTGCTCTCTGCCTTTTAGGATCCAAGGTATCACTGCAATAAGTGTTATAATCTCTTGGTCATAGACTTCACCGGACATTAAATTTGACTTGGGCAACGGACATTTTGTATGGTGCCTAAAAATTAAATCTAAAGCATTACAAGGCTGTAGATTACAAGGCTGTAGATTTTGCCTGTAAAGGACTATATAAAGCAGAATAAGGCTGTATAGCCTGTTGAATTTCCCAAAAAAAAAAAAAAAAAAAATTGTTTTAAAGATTAAAGTGCTATCTACCTTCGTTGGGTGTGTAGCCCCGCTACCTTCAACTGCTCTCTGCCTTTTAGGATCCAAGGTATCACTGCAATAAGTGTTATAATCTCTTGGTCATAGACTTCACCGGACATTAAATTTGACTTGGGCAACGGACATTTTGTATGGTGCCTAAAAATTAAATCTAAAGCATTACAAGGCTGTAGATTACAAGGCTGTAGATTTTGCCTGTAAAGGACTATATAAAGCAGAATAAGGCTGTATAGCCTGTTGAATTTCCCAAAAAAAAAAAAAAAAAATTGTTTTAAAGATTAAAGTGCTATCTACCTTCGTTGGGTGTGTAGCCCGCTACCTTCAACTGCTCTCTGCCTTTTAGGATCCAAGGTATCACTGCAATAAGTGTTATAATCTCTTGGTCATAGACTTCACCGGACATTAAATTTGACTTGGGCAACGGACATTTTGTATGGTGCCTAAAAATTAAATCTAAAGCATTACAAGGCTGTAGATTACAAGGCTGTAGATTTTGCCTGTAAAGGACTATATAAAGCAGAATAAGGCTGTATAGCCTGTTGAATTTCCCAAAAAAAAAAAAAAAAAAAATTGTTTTAAAGATTAAAGTGCTATCTACCTTCGTTGGGTGTGTAGCCCCGCTACCTTCAACTGCTCTCTGCCTTTTAGGATCCAAGGTATCACTGCAATAAGTGTTATAATCTCTTGGTCATAGACTTCACCGGACATTAAATTTGACTTGGGCAACGGACATTTTGTATGGTGCCTAAAAATTAAATCTAAAGCATTACAAGGCTGTAGATTACAAGGCTGTAGATTTTGCCTGTAAAGGACTATATAAAGCAGAATAAGGCTGTATAGCCTGTTGAATTTCCCAAAAAAAAAAAAAAAAATTGTTTTAAAGATTAAAGTGCTATCTACCTTCGTTGGGTGTGTAGCCCCGCTACCTTCAACTGCTCTCTGCCTTTTAGGATCCAAGGTATCACTGCAATAAGTGTTATAATCTCTTGGTCATAGACTTCACCGGACATTAAATTTGACTTGGGCAACGGACATTTTGTATGGTGCCTAAAAATTAAATCTAAAGCATTACAAGGCTGTAGATTACAAGGCTGTAGATTTTGCCTGTAAAGGACTATATAAAGCAGAATAAGGCTGTATAGCCTGTTGAATTTCCCAAAAAAAAAAAAAAAAATTGTTTTAAAGATTAAAGTGCTATCTACCTTCGTTGGGTGTGTAGCCCGCTACCTTCAACTGCTCTCTGCCTTTTAGGATCCAAGGTATCACTGCAATAAGTGTTATAATCTCTTGGTCATAGACTTCACGGACATTAAATTTGACTTGGGCAACGGACATTTTGTATGGTGCCTAAAAATTAAATCTAAAGCATTACAAGGCTGTAGATTACAAGGCTGTAGATTTTGCCTGTAAAGGACTATATAAAGCAGAATAAGGCTGTATAGCCTGTTGAATTTCCCAAAAAAAAAAAAAAAAAAAATTGTTTTAAAGATTAAAGTGCTATCTACCTTCGTTGGGTGTGTAGCCCCGCTACCTTCAACTGCTCTCTGCCTTTTAGGATCCAAGGTATCACTGCAATAAGTGTTATAATCTCTTGGTCATAGACTTCACCGGACATTAAATTTGACTTGGGCAACGGACATTTTGTATGGTGCCTAAAATTAAATCTAAAGCATTACAAGGCTGTAGATTACAAGGCTGTAGATTTTGCCTGTAAAGGACTATATAAAGCAGAATAAGGCTGTATAGCCTGTTGAATTTCCCAAAAAAAAAAAAAAAAAAAATTGTTTTAAAGATTAAAGTGCTATCTACCTTCGTTGGGTGTGTAGCCCCGCTACCTTCAACTGCTCTCTGCCTTTTAGGATCCAAGGTATCACTGCAATAAGTGTTATAATCTCTTGGTCATAGACTTCACCGACATTAAATTTGACTTGGGCAACGGACATTTTGTATGGTGCCTAAAAATTAAATCTAAAGCATTACAAGGCTGTAGATTACAAGGCTGTAGATTTTGCCTGTAAAGGACTATATAAAGCAGAATAAGGCTGTATAGCCTGTTGAATTTCCCAAAAAAAAAAAAAAAAAAAATTGTTTTAAAGATTAAAGTGCTATCTACCTTCGTTGGGTGTGTAGCCCCGCTACCTTCAACTGCTCTCTGCCTTTTAGGATCCAAGGTATCACTGCAATAAGTGTTATAATCTCTTGGTCATAGACTTCACCGGACATTAAATTTGACTTGGGCAACGGACATTTTGTATGGTGCCTAAAAATTAAATCTAAAGCATTACAAGGCTGTAGATTACAAGGCTGTAGATTTTGCCTGTAAAGGACTATATAAAGCAGAATAAGGCTGTATAGCCTGTTGAATTTCCCAAAAAAAAAAAAAAAAAAAATTGTTTTAAAGATTAAAGTGCTATCTACCTTCGTTGGGTGTGTAGCCCGCTACCTTCAACTGCTCTCTGCCTTTTAGGATCCAAGGTATCACTGCAATAAGTGTTATAATCTCTTGGTCATAGACTTCACGGACATTAAATTTGACTTGGGCAACGGACATTTTGTATGGTGCCTAAAAATTAAATCTAAAGCATTACAAGGCTGTAGATTACAAGGCTGTAGATTTTGCCTGTAAAGGACTATATAAAGCAGAATAAGGCTGTATAGCCTGTTGAATTTCCCAAAAAAAAAAAAAAAAAAAAATTGTTTTAAAGATTAAAGTGCTATCTACCTTCGTTGCGTGTGTAGCCCGCTACCTTCAACTGCTCTCTGCCTTTTAGGATCCAAGGTATCACTGCAATAAGTGTTATAATCTCTTGGTCATAGACTTCACCGGACATTAAATTTGACTTGGGCAACGGACATTTTGTATGGTGCCTAAAAATTAAATCTAAAGCATTACAAGGCTGTAGATTACAAGGCTGTAGATTTTGCCTGTAAAGGACTATATAAAGCAGAATAAGGCTGTATAGCCTGTTGAATTTCCCAAAAAAAAAAAAAAAAAATTGTTTTAAAGATTAAAGTGCTATCTACCTTCGTTGGGTGTGTAGCCCGCTACCTTCAACTGCTCTCTGCCTTTTAGGATCCAAGGTATCACTGCAATAAGTGTTATAATCTCTTGGTCATAGACTTCACCGGACATTAAATTTGACTTGGGCAACGGACATTTTGTATGGTGCCTAAAAATTAAATCTAAAGCATTACAAGGCTGTAGATTACAAGGCTGTAGATTTTGCCTGTAAAGGACTATATAAAGCAGAATAAGGCTGTATAGCCTGTTGAATTTCCCAAAAAAAAAAAAAAAAAAATTGTTTTAAAGATTAAAGTGCTATCTACCTTCGTTGGGTGTGTAGCCCGCTACCTTCAACTGCTCTCTGCCTTTTAGGATCCAAGGTATCACTGCAATAAGTGTTATAATCTCTTGGTCATAGACTTCACCGGACATTAAATTTGACTTGGGCAACGGACATTTTGTATGGTGCCTAAAAATTAAATCTAAAGCATTACAAGGCTGTAGATTACAAGGCTGTAGATTTTGCCTGTAAAGGACTATATAAAGCAGAATAAGGCTGTATAGCCTGTTGAATTTCCCAAAAAAAAAAAAAAAAAAAAATTGTTTTAAAGATTAAAGTGCTATCTACCTTCGTTGGGTGTGTAGCCCCGCTACCTTCAACTGCTCTCTGCCTTTTAGGATCCAAGGTATCACTGCAATAAGTGTTATAATCTCTTGGTCATAGACTTCACCGACATTAAATTTGACTTGGGCAACGGACATTTTGTATGGTGCCTAAAAATTAAATCTAAAGCATTACAAGGCTGTAGATTACAAGGCTGTAGATTTTGCCTGTAAAGGACTATATAAAGCAGAATAAGGCTGTATAGCCTGTTGAATTTCCCAAAAAAAAAAAAAAAAAAAATTGTTTTAAAGATTAAAGTGCTATCTACCTTCGCTGGGGGTGTAGCCCGCTACCTTCAACTGCTCTCTGCCTTTTAGGATCCAAGGTATCACTGCAATAAGTGTTATAATCTCTTGGTCATAGACTTCACCGGACATTAAATTTGACTTGGGCAACGGACATTTTGTATGGTGCCTAAAAATTAAATCTAAAGCATTACAAGGCTGTAGATTACAAGGCTGTAGATTTTGCCTGTAAAGGACTATATAAAGCAGAATAAGGCTGTATAGCCTGTTGAATTTCCCAAAAAAAAAAAAAAAAAAAATTGTTTTAAAGATTAAAGTGCTATCTACCTTCGTTGGGTGTGTAGCCCGCTACCTTCAACTGCTCTCTGCCTTTTAGGATCCAAGGTATCACTGCAATAAGTGTTATAATCTCTTGGTCATAGACTTCACCGGACATTAAATTTGACTTGGGCAACGGACATTTTGTATGGTGCCTAAAAATTAAATCTAAAGCATTACAAGGCTGTAGATTACAAGGCTGTAGATTTTGCCTGTAAAGGACTATATAAAGCAGAATAAGGCTGTATAGCCTGTTGAATTTCCCAAAAAAAAAAAAAAAAAAAAATTGTTTTAAAGATTAAAGTGCTATCTACCTTCGTTGGGTGTGTAGCCCGCTACCTTCAACTGCTCTCTGCCTTTTAGGATCCAAGGTATCACTGCAATAAGTGTTATAATCTCTTGGTCATAGACTTCACCGACATTAAATTTGACTTGGGCAACGGACATTTTGTATGGTGCCTAAAAATTAAATCTAAAGCATTACAAGGCTGTAGATTACAAGGCTGTAGATTTTGCCTGTAAAGGACTATATAAAGCAGAATAAGGCTGTATAGCCTGTTGAATTTCCCAAAAAAAAAAAAAAAAAAAAATTGTTTTAAAGATTAAAGTGCTATCTACCTTCGTTGGGTGTGTAGCCCCGCTACCTTCAACTGCTCTCTGCCTTTTAGGATCCAAGGTATCACTGCAATAAGTGTTATAATCTCTTGGTCATAGACTTCACCGGACATTAAATTTGACTTGGGCAACGGACATTTTGTATGGTGCCTAAAAATTAAATCTAAAGCATTACAAGGCTGTAGATTACAAGGCTGTAGATTTTGCCTGTAAAGGACTATATAAAGCAGAATAAGGCTGTATAGCCTGTTGAATTTCCCAAAAAAAAAAAAAAAAAAAAAATTGTTTTAAAGATTAAAGTGCTATCTACCTTCGTTGGGTGTGTAGCCCCGCTACCTTCAACTGCTCTCTGCCTTTTAGGATCCAAGGTATCACTGCAATAAGTGTTATAATCTCTTGGTCATAGACTTCACCGGACATTAAATTTGACTTGGGCAACGGACATTTTGTATGGTGCCTAAAAATTAAATCTAAAGCATTACAAGGCTGTAGATTACAAGGCTGTAGATTTTGCCTGTAAAGGACTATATAAAGCAGAATAAGGCTGTATAGCCTGTTGAATTTCCCAAAAAAAAAAAAAAAAAAAATTGTTTTAAAGATTAAAGTGCTATCTACCTTCGTTGGGTGTGTAGCCCCGCTACCTTCAACTGCTCTCTGCCTTTTAGGATCCAAGGTATCACTGCAATAAGTGTTATAATCTCTTGGTCATAGACTTCACCGACATTAAATTTGACTTGGGCAACGGACATTTTGTATGGTGCCTAAAAATTAAATCTAAAGCATTACAAGGCTGTAGATTACAAGGCTGTAGATTTTGCCTGTAAAGGACTATATAAAGCAGAATAAGGCTGTATAGCCTGTTGAATTTCCCAAAAAAAAAAAAAAAAAAATTGTTTTAAAGATTAAAGTGCTATCTACCTTCGTTGGGTGTGTAGCCCGCTACCTTCAACTGCTCTCTGCCTTTTAGGATCCAAGGTATCACTGCAATAAGTGTTATAATCTCTTGGTCATAGACTTCACCGGACATTAAATTTGACTTGGGCAACGGACATTTTGTATGGTGCCTAAAAATTAAATCTAAAGCATTACAAGGCTGTAGATTACAAGGCTGTAGATTTTGCCTGTAAAGGACTATATAAAGCAGAATAAGGCTGTATAGCCTGTTGAATTTCCCAAAAAAAAAAAAAAAAAATTGTTTTAAAGATTAAAGTGCTATCTACCTTCGTTGGGTGTGTAGCCCCGCTACCTTCAACTGCTCTCTGCCTTTTAGGATCCAAGGTATCACTGCAATAAGTGTTATAATCTCTTGGTCATAGACTTCACCGACATTAAATTTGACTTGGGCAACGGACATTTTGTATGGTGCCTAAAAATTAAATCTAAAGCATTACAAGGCTGTAGATTACAAGGCTGTAGATTTTGCCTGTAAAGGACTATATAAAGCAGAATAAGGCTGTATAGCCTGTTGAATTTCCCAAAAAAAAAAAAAAAAAAATTGTTTTAAAGATTAAAGTGCTATCTACCTTCGTTGGGTGTGTAGCCCGCTACCTTCAACTGCTCTCTGCCTTTTAGGATCCAAGGTATCACTGCAATAAGTGTTATAATCTCTTGGTCATAGACTTCACCGGACATTAAATTTGACTTGGGCAACGGACATTTTGTATGGTGCCTAAAAATTAAATCTAAAGCATTACAAGGCTGTAGATTACAAGGCTGTAGATTTTGCCTGTAAAGGACTATATAAAGCAGAATAAGGCTGTATAGCCTGTTGAATTTCCCAAAAAAAAAAAAAAAAAAATTGTTTTAAAGATTAAAGTGCTATCTACCTTCGTTGGGTGTGTAGCCCCGCTACCTTCAACTGCTCTCTGCCTTTTAGGATCCAAGGTATCACTGCAATAAGTGTTATAATCTCTTGGTCATAGACTTCACCGGACATTAAATTTGACTTGGGCAACGGACATTTTGTATGGTGCCTAAAAATTAAATCTAAAGCATTACAAGGCTGTAGATTACAAGGCTGTAGATTTTGCCTGTAAAGGACTATATAAAGCAGAATAAGGCTGTATAGCCTGTTGAATTTCCCAAAAAAAAAAAAAAAAAAATTGTTTTAAAGATTAAAGTGCTATCTACCTTCGTTGGGTGTGTAGCCCGCTACCTTCAACTGCTCTCTGCCTTTTAGGATCCAAGGTATCACTGCAATAAGTGTTATAATCTCTTGGTCATAGACTTCACCGGACATTAAATTTGACTTGGGCAACGGACATTTTGTATGGTGCCTAAAAATTAAATCTAAAGCATTACAAGGCTGTAGATTACAAGGCTGTAGATTTTGCCTGTAAAGGACTATATAAAGCAGAATAAGGCTGTATAGCCTGTTGAATTTCCCAAAAAAAAAAAAAAAAAATTGTTTTAAAGATTAAAGTGCTATCTACCTTCGTTGGGTGTGTAGCCCCGCTACCTTCAACTGCTCTCTGCCTTTTAGGATCCAAGGTATCACTGCAATAAGTGTTATAATCTCTTGGTCATAGACTTCACCGGACATTAAATTTGACTTGGGCAACGGACATTTTGTATGGTGCCTAAAAATTAAATCTAAAGCATTACAAGGCTGTAGATTACAAGGCTGTAGATTTTGCCTGTAAAGGACTATATAAAGCAGAATAAGGCTGTATAGCCTGTTGAATTTCCCAAAAAAAAAAAAAAAAAATTGTTTTAAAGATTAAAGTGCTATCTACCTTCGTTGGGTGTGTAGCCCGCTACCTTCAACTGCTCTCTGCCTTTTAGGATCCAAGGTATCACTGCAATAAGTGTTATAATCTCTTGGTCATAGACTTCACCGGACATTAAATTTGACTTGGGCAACGGACATTTTGTATGGTGCCTAAAAATTAAATCTAAAGCATTACAAGGCTGTAGATTACAAGGCTGTAGATTTTGCCTGTAAAGGACTATATAAAGCAGAATAAGGCTGTATAGCCTGTTGAATTTCCCAAAAAAAAAAAAAAAAAAAAATTGTTTTAAAGATTAAAGTGCTATCTACCTTCGTTGGGTGTGTAGCCCGCTACCTTCAACTGCTCTCTGCCTTTTAGGATCCAAGGTATCACTGCAATAAGTGTTATAATCTCTTGGTCATAGACTTCACCGGACATTAAATTTGACTTGGGCAACGGACATTTTGTATGGTGCCTAAAAATTAAATCTAAAGCATTACAAGGCTGTAGATTACAAGGCTGTAGATTTTGCCTGTAAAGGACTATATAAAGCAGAATAAGGCTGTATAGCCTGTTGAATTTCCCAAAAAAAAAAAAAAAAAATTGTTTTAAAGATTAAAGTGCTATCTACCTTCGTTGGGTGTGTAGCCCGCTACCTTCAACTGCTCTCTGCCTTTTAGGATCCAAGGTATCACTGCAATAAGTGTTATAATCTCTTGGTCATAGACTTCACCGGACATTAAATTTGACTTGGGCAACGGACATTTTGTATGGTGCCTAAAATTAAATCTAAAGAATTACAAGGCTGTAGATTACAAGGCTGTAGATTTTGCCTGTAAAGGACTATATAAAGCAGAATAAGGCTGTATAGCCTGTTGAATTTCCCAAAAAAAAAAAAAAAAAAATTGTTTTAAAGATTAAAGTGCTATCTACCTTCGTTGGGTGTGTAGCCCGCTACCTTCAACTGCTCTCTGCCTTTTAGGATCCAAGGTATCACTGCAATAAGTGTTATAATCTCTTGGTCATAGACTTCACCGGACATTAAATTTGACTTGGGCAACGGACATTTTGTATGGTGCCTAAAAATTAAATCTAAAGCATTACAAGGCTGTAGATTACAAGGCTGTAGATTTTGCCTGTAAAGGACTATATAAAGCAGAATAAGGCTGTATAGCCTGTTGAATTTCCCAAAAAAAAAAAAAAAAAAAATTGTTTTAAAGATTAAAGTGCTATCTACCTTCGTTGGGTGTGTAGCCCTGCTACCTTCAACTGCTCTCTGCCTTTTAGGATCCAAGGTATCACTGCAATAAGTGTTATAATCTCTTGGTCATAGACTTCACCGGACATTAAATTTGACTTGGGCAACGGACATTTTGTATGGTGCCTAAAAATTAAATCTAAAGCATTACAAGGCTGTAGATTACAAGGCTGTAGATTTTGCCTGTAAAGGACTATATAAAGCAGAATAAGGCTGTATAGCCTGTTGAATTTCCCAAAAAAAAAAAAAAAAATTGTTTTAAAGATTAAAGTGCTATCTACCTTCGTTGGGTGTGTAGCCCGCTACCTTCAACTGCTCTCTGCCTTTTAGGATCCAAGGTATCACTGCAATAAGTGTTATAATCTCTTGGTCATAGACTTCACCGGACATTAAATTTGACTTGGGCAACGGACATTTTGTATGGTGCCTAAAAATTAAATCTAAAGCATTACAAGGCTGTAGATTACAAGGCTGTAGATTTTGCCTGTAAAGGACTATATAAAGCAGAATAAGGCTGTATAGCCTGTTGAATTTCCCAAAAAAAAAAAAAAAAAAATTGTTTTAAAGATTAAAGTGCTATCTACCTTCGTTGGGTGTGTAGCCCCGCTACCTTCAACTGCTCTCTGCCTTTTAGGATCCAAGGTATCACTGCAATAAGTGTTATAATCTCTTGGTCATAGACTTCACCGGACATTAAATTTGACTTGGGCAACGGACATTTTGTATGGTGCCTAAAAATTAAATCTAAAGCATTACAAGGCTGTAGATTACAAGGCTGTAGATTTTGCCTGTAAAGGACTATATAAAGCAGAATAAGGCTGTATAGCCTGTTGAATTTCCCAAAAAAAAAAAAAAAAAAAATTGTTTTAAAGATTAAAGTGCTATCTACCTTCGTTGGGTGTGTAGCCCGCTACCTTCAACTGCTCTCTGCCTTTTAGGATCCAAGGTATCACTGCAATAAGTGTTATAATCTCTTGGTCATAGACTTCACCGGACATTAAATTTGACTTGGGCAACGGACATTTTGTATGGTGCCTAAAAATTAAATCTAAAGCATTACAAGGCTGTAGATTACAAGGCTGTAGATTTTGCCTGTAAAGGACTATATAAAGCAGAATAAGGCTGTATAGCCTGTTGAATTTCCCAAAAAAAAAAAAAAAAAATTGTTTTAAAGATTAAAGTGCTATCTACCTTCGTTGGGTGTGTAGCCCCGCTACCTTCAACTGCTCTCTGCCTTTTAGGATCCAAGGTATCACTGCAATAAGTGTTATAATCTCTTGGTCATAGACTTCACCGGACATTAAATTTGACTTGGGCAACGGACATTTTGTATGGTGCCTAAAAATTAAATCTAAAGCATTACAAGGCTGTAGATTACAAGGCTGTAGATTTTGCCTGTAAAGGACTATATAAAGCAGAATAAGGCTGTATAGCCTGTTGAATTTCCCAAAAAAAAAAAAAAAAAAATTGTTTTAAAGATTAAAGTGCTATCTACCTTCGTTGGGTGTGTAGCCCGCTACCTTCAACTGCTCTCTGCCTTTTAGGATCCAAGGTATCACTGCAATAAGTGTTATAATCTCTTGGTCATAGACTTCACCGGACATTAAATTTGACTTGGGCAACGGACATTTTGTATGGTGCCTAAAAATTAAATCTAAAGCATTACAAGGCTGTAGATTACAAGGCTGTAGATTTTGCCTGTAAAGGACTATATAAAGCAGAATAAGGCTGTATAGCCTGTTGAATTTCCCAAAAAAAAAAAAAAAAAAATTGTTTTAAAGATTAAAGTGCTATCTACCTTCGTTGGGTGTGTAGCCCGCTACCTTCAACTGCTCTCTGCCTTTTAGGATCCAAGGTATCACTGCAATAAGTGTTATAATCTCTTGGTCATAGACTTCACCGGACATTAAATTTGACTTGGGCAACGGACATTTTGTATGGTGCCTAAAAATTAAATCTAAAGCATTACAAGGCTGTAGATTACAAGGCTGTAGATTTTGCCTGTAAAGGACTATATAAAGCAGAATAAGGCTGTATAGCCTGTTGAATTTCCCAAAAAAAAAAAAAAAAAAATTGTTTTAAAGATTAAAGTGCTATCTACCTTCGTTGGGTGTGTAGCCCGCTACCTTCAACTGCTCTCTGCCTTTTAGGATCCAAGGTATCACTGCAATAAGTGTTATAATCTCTTGGTCATAGACTTCACCGGACATTAAATTTGACTTGGGCAACGGACATTTTGTATGGTGCCTAAAAATTAAATCTAAAGCATTACAAGGCTGTAGATTACAAGGCTGTAGATTTTGCCTGTAAAGGACTATATAAAGCAGAATAAGGCTGTATAGCCTGTTGAATTTCCCAAAAAAAAAAAAAAAAATTGTTTTAAAGATTAAAGTGCTATCTACCTTCGTTGGGTGTGTAGCCCGCTACCTTCAACTGCTCTCTGCCTTTTAGGATCCAAGGTATCACTGCAATAAGTGTTATAATCTCTTGGTCATAGACTTCACCGGACATTAAATTTGACTTGGGCAACGGACATTTTGTATGGTGCCTAAAAATTAAATCTAAAGCATTACAAGGCTGTAGATTACAAGGCTGTAGATTTTGCCTGTAAAGGACTATATAAAGCAGAATAAGGCTGTATAGCCTGTTGAATTTCCCAAAAAAAAAAAAAAAAAAAAAATTGTTTTAAAGATTAAAGTGCTATCTACCTTCGTTGGGTGTGTAGCCCCGCTACCTTCAACTGCTCTCTGCCTTTTAGGATCCAAGGTATCACTGCAATAAGTGTTATAATCTCTTGGTCATAGACTTCACCGGACATTAAATTTGACTTGGGCAACGGACATTTTGTATGGTGCCTAAAAATTAAATCTAAAGCATTACAAGGCTGTAGATTACAAGGCTGTAGATTTTGCCTGTAAAGGACTATATAAAGCAGAATAAGGCTGTATAGCCTGTTGAATTTCCCAAAAAAAAAAAAAAAAAAATTGTTTTAAAGATTAAAGTGCTATCTACCTTCGTTGGGTGTGTAGCCCTCGCTCGCTCTCTTCGCTCTCCCTCCCTGCCCCCTATTCCCACCCCCCCCCACTACCCCTACTTTTATAGTCATAAAACCACTCCCCCTAAAAAACTGGTCCAATCCCTGCAGTTACCAAAAATTTTTTCCCACCAACCCTTGAAACTCCGCCTTCCCTGCATTCTACCCACTCCTGCTCTCTCCCCCACCTTCTCATTCTCTGAATCATCTATTCCTCACCATATATTTCTTTCGGTAATAGTATTTTTCTACTGCCCAATATCAGAAGTGCTTAAACATGTTGTATTTCTTTCTTCTTCCACTGCTAATAACCTCCTACCTCATAACTTCGTATGAAACTCAAAACCTGGTATTACTCTCTACTACTGAATCAGGTACCAATACTATTGGTAGTAAATTCAATAACTACTTTCATGTTGATGGTACTTGGGAAGTATCTACCTCCTGTGTACTGCTACCTTATCCAACCGCCGCAATTAGAAATAACAGCCCCAAACTAAAACATTCTTACAAAATTCTAGACAAATTCCTAAAACTTATCTCCAAACTTAGACTGAATCTGCTCCCTCATGGCGATATACACCCCAACCCTGGTCCCACCAGCAATGACCAGCAGTCCTCTCCCTACATTGATATTAGTTCCAACCCCATTACTACCCGTCCTACTAACTCTCTTTTAACCTGTCATCTGAACATCAGAAGCATAAACAACAAAGTACATGAACTTCACGCGGTATTAGTAGACCTTTCCCCTGAGATCTTGTGTTTAACTGAAACATGGCTAAAACCTACAACTACCGATAATGAGATACTAATCCCAGGTTACAATATTCATCGTAGAGACCGAGCTCCTAAGAAAGGAGGTGGAGTAGCCATACTCTATAAATCTAATCTAACTGTATCTATTGATGTTATGCAACCACCTCAAATTAACAATGCAGAAATACTAATTTCCAAGCTTCAAATTAATAGAAATAAATTTATCTATATTATTTGTATGTACATTCCCCCAGGAAATAACATAGAAACCCTCGAAAACACCCTTCATTGGATATCGTCTCACCTCCCCCAAGAGACCATAGTTCTTGGAGACTTTAACATAGACTGGAATACCTGTGCCCCCTCTGCTCCTTCCTCACTTATTAACCTTTACTCTTTCAAGCAAACTATTAATACTCCAACTAGGCTAGGGAAACCTAACCAGAAAGACAGTATACTCGACTGGGTACTAATAAATAAGGACCCCGATCACTACTCATCTGGTACCCTCCCTGATAGTTTAAGTGACCACCACCTCACCTACATCATTAAGCATAAGATAGCCATTCCCATGCAACCCACAATCAGAACTGTTAGAAACAAAAAGAAACTTGACTTAACTAAACTACAACTAGAACTAACTTCATGTAATTGGACATTACTAAAACATCTACCCCTAGATGAAGCTGTGCTTTACTTTAACAAAAAATTCTTAGAAATTCTTAATTTTCATGCACCCACTCGCCAAAGAAAACCAAAGCTGTAGATGTTCCTTGGCTTACAAAAGAAACTAGATTGAAAATAAAACTTAGAAATAAGGCGTGGTCTGTCTGGCGTACTTCCAAACTCCCATTGGACCAAAGTAAATACAGACAACTTAGGAATGAAACTAAAAGGCAAATATTACTAGATAAAGACAATTCTATTGTAAATTGCAAACTGACCACCAAAACTGTCCACAAAAATTCTGGGCTGGATTAAATCATCTTCTTCATCCTGGTCGCACCACTACCCCTGCACCTGCCACACTCATTGATAAATCCCCTGACGAAGTCTCCAATAGTTTTAACCACTTCTTCACTGAGACAATACAAACTCTGTCTAATCAATTACCTCCTAGCCTTCAGACCTCTGACCCTCTAACACTAAAAATATTCCCTACTTACCTTTCAACCTGTTCCAACTTCCTTTATTTGTAAATTAATTAAAAACTAAAACCCTCCACACTCTCAGCCGACCAACTCCCAGCTGAATATTTGCAAAAACAGCTGACGTAATTGCTTATCCAGTGTCAATCCTCATCAACCGCTCCTTAGCAGAGGCCATTATCCCGAGATCTGGAAGATATCATATGTAATACCTCTCCACAAGGGAGGCACTTCCACTGATCTTTCTAACTATAGGCCCATATCCATACTTTCCCTTTAGCAAAAATAATGGAAAAATGTGTTCAGAAACAGTTCATGCAACACCTAATGGTCAACCAACTACTGGCTGATACCCAACATGGTTTCAGACCTCTCCATAGTACCACCTCAGCCCTCCTTGTCTTTTCTAACACCATAAACTCCCATCGTAATAATAACAATCTCTCATCAGCACTATTTCTGGATCTGTCAAAGGCCTTTGATATGGTGGATCATAAACTTTTAATCAATACATTGCCTTCACTAGGTCTTGACACCATTGCTGTACAATGGTTTAGTTCCTATCTATCTGGCAGAAAACAGGCAGTTTTATGGCAGACTAAACTCTCTAAGCTACTACCCAACACATTAGGAGTACCTCAAGGATCTATTCTAGGACCGCTATTATTCTCCATTTTATCAATGATCTGCATACAGTTACTCCTAATGCCAGTTGTATACAATATGCTGATGATTCCACATTAATCTGCTCTGGTACTACCCTTCAGATCTACAACTGCTAACCCAGTCTACTTTCAGCAAAATAGAAAACTGGCTCTCCAGTCGCCTGATTCTCAATCCAAAAAACTAAAATGTTGTTGTTTCTACCAACAAAAAGTCCTACCCATTAATTTTTCTATCCAAGCAAAGGATGGGACCATAATTTCTCCGGACCTCTCGACAAAACTACTAGGGGTAACCATAGACAACAAACTAAAATTTGATATACACGTAAACCAAATGATTAAGACCATTAACAAGAAACTAGGCTCTCTATATAAAATAAGAAGCTTCCTTACCCCCCAAGCTAAAATGGCCATTGCCCAGACTCACCTTCTCTCATCACTCCTGTACTCGTCCCCCTTACTTCATAACATAAGTAAAACTGTCATGAACAAACTCTCAAAATGCTACAATCATATTGCAAGGTTTGTAACTGGGTCCCCATATAGGACCCATCATTGTTCCAATTTAGCAAAACTCAACTGGTCTGAGCTTCCTAACCTAATTACTTTCAACCTTCTAGTCCTTACTCACAAAATCATTTATAACCCTGAATATGCTCCTTCCCTCAAAGCATTACTTCCCCTTTGTAATAATCCCCGCCCATTGAGATCATCCAACCGCCTCCTAATCCAAACTCACAAAACTAATAACTCTGCTGGAGACTTCCTCCTCACCAACGCTGCAGGTAAAATTTGGAACAAACTTCCCCATGATATTATATCCATCACTACTTTAAGTCAATTTAAAACTAAGCTAAAAACTCATCTGGGCTCAATCTGAAGCTGCCACTGCCTAAACCGGGATAGTCCATTCTAGACTGTCACAACTGTCTATAATTCATAATTATTCTATTCTCCTTACTAACCTCTTACATTAAAATAAATTATAAAGAATAAGTTAGAATGCTCTTATTTTGAATGTATAATTTGTTTCATTGTCAGTCAAATGTTCTGTAACATGTGCTTGGAGCTTTTCTCCCCGGGCCTCCGCTGAAAATGGACATGTATCCAGTCGGATCCTCCCGGTCAACAAATGTAAAATAAAATAAAATAAATAAAATAAAATAAGCTTCAGATTTCAGGATGAATGCCCCTGTTGACACGGAAGCACAAAGAAAGAATCAGAATCCAGCTGGAGTTGGAATGGTGCCAAGCAAGATGTAAGTACTTCTTTTCTTAATCTGGCAAGAACATAATCAGAAAAGATCCCAGAAGAATCTCGCTGACCCCAGCGACCCAGGCTCTGAAGTTTATAACATAGCTTTGAGGAGAACGAGTGGATCAAAGTACGTCTGAGTCAATCTGACCCCCCTCCCCCACAATTCCAACATAATGCTTCAGCTCTGAGACTCATATTGCTCCAAATGGTTTGGAGTAGAAGGAGAGAGTGGATTATAGTCAGATTCAAAGATGTAGGTGCTACCAGTGACAATGTGGGTACTCCGAGGATGTTCGTACCCAAAGGCTGTGGCTCCGCGATCGAAACAGCACTGAAGACATTAATACAGAGGTAGTTGGTACCATTCTCAGAGCACCCTGAGGGGAGAGAACAGAGAGGACCTCTAGCCAAATCTGCATTTGAAGATATCTCCGCATCATCCTGTCAATGTCTGCCTAGGATAGACTCCATGAAGAATGGATGGACCTAGGCAAAGAAGTCACACAGGAAGACCTAGAAGGATGTCACTTTTGTAATATAGGAGAAAGAAGTCGCGGACTAATAGGCTCTGGGAAAAAGCAAGGAGACTGAGAACAGATCAAAGGTTTTTTCGGATCAGACTGTTACTGGCTTTCTTGTGCCTTTTCTCTGGAGTCTAACTTAGCCCTTCCTTAGTGGTCTTTTTCTCTTTATATTTTTCCTTGTCTTTCAGTTTAAGCTTTTCCACAGATTTGATTGGTGAGGGCAAAGAGTAGTGGGCTGGCTAAAAGAGCCTGACTGAGCAGACAAAAGACCTTCAATACAAGCTATCTTCTTTGGAGATCTAAAGTCAAACGAAGCAAAGGCTTCTCTGTCCATATCCACCACACCCAGGCAGTAAACTCAAAGGGAGTTTTGGTCTTGCATTGGTGTGCTATGATCACATGTGGTGCATTTTTTTGAAACTTTTGCCTGACATGTTTTTAACTAAAAATAAATACCAAAAGCACTAATAACAATCAGAAAGAATTGTTCAAACAGTAAAATGCTATTGCTAATAATGTACTGTCTAAGGTACCTAAATATCTGAATATGTAAATATAGTACACCTGTGAAAGAAAACACACTCACAAGACAAAAAAATTCCAAGAAGATACATATATCGCAGAGTTTTTAATCTAAATTGCTATGCATTATAAAAACCTAATGCAAAAGAAAAAAATATATTTTTTTAGGGGAAGTAAACATATGGAGAACATCAATATCTGTGCAGTGACTGACACCTGGTTCAATGCTCTAGGGAGCACCCCTGCATTACCAGGCTATATCGCATACCACATTTTTCACCCATCTAAGCTGGACCAGAACACCAAAGGCGGACATGTGTCCATATTCATTAAGGATATCCACACCTCCTGGCTAGTTGCACAGCACAATGCATCAGAGGTTATCCAAGTGCAACTAATGCTGGGCAAAACTGCAATCCAAATTGTAGTTTGCTATAGATCCCCCATCATGCCCCAGGATTCCCACTCCACTTTTCTTGATAAACTGGAAAATATTAGGGTTCAACCAAATACCCTAATAATGGGCGATTTCAACTACCCCACTATTAACTGGGAAAACTACTAATGTACCAACTCCTTCACTCAACGCTTTCTGGAATTCATAAATTCCAATGCCCTGGATGCATTTATTATTTATTTATTTATTTACATTTGTTTACTGAGAAATTCCAACTGGATGCAGGTCCTTTTTCAGCAGATGCCTGGGGAGAAAAGCTCCACATCATGTACAAGATAAATAGAGAGAACAAAGTTGCAGCAATAGTAAACAACATTACAGATTGTTGGCTTTAATACAATAAGAAGATAATGATGATCAACAGTATATACAGTAAATGTTGCAAGTTAAACTAGTTTCTTGTCGTTTATAATATTAGCAACAAAGTTGTCAGACAAGATGTTAAAGTATGTAAAGACAACTAGCTATTTCTGACTGTGGTTAGTAGTGGTGGTAGTATAGTTGGGTTAAGAGTCTAGTTGGGGGGGGTGGTAGGGGTGTTGGTCTGAATTAGAACAAGGACAAAGCCAGTGCAAATTTAAGTAGAATTTGAGCGCAGTCTTGAAAAGGCTGCTGGAATGTAGAGTAGTTATAGAGGGTGGAAGATGGTTACAAAGTTTAGATATCGTACATGAAAATATGGTTTCTCCTGCTGAGATTTGGGTTTGATAACAGTGAGTTAATTTTTGTTGCTTGATCTTAGGGGCCTAGTGGGGTGATAGGGCTGGAGAAGGGTTTGAAGGGAAGGGATGCTAAGGGGGTGGTTAATAAGTTTATGAGCGAGGGTGAGTTGATTAAAGTGAAGGAGCTGTGGGAGTTCTAGCCAGTTTTGTTCTTTAAGGGAGATACAATGATGGCTGCGCTAGGAGGTTCCAGTGGCAAATTTAGCAATTTTGTTGTAACAAGCATCCAGCTTGTGTAGGTCTGTCTGTCTAAGTTTGGTAATTATGGGGGATGCATAGAGTAGAGTGGAGATTAGCTGGGAATTGGCTATGGAGATTCTAGCCGCCTTGGTTAGGAATTGGCGGCTTCGATATAAAGCACCAAGTTTCTTGTGAACTTTGTTTATTGTGACAGATATGTGGGTGTCAAATCTAAGTTTGTTGTCTATTTCCACACAGAGTAATTTTGTGTGTTCTGATGGAGAGATGATGGTATTGTCCTTTGGCATGAATGTTGAAGTGGGGGGTGTTTTGGGTAGCTTTCGAAGGTTGGAACAGAAGTTGTTTTGTCTTACTTGGGTTGAGTAGGAGCTGAGCATTGGATAGCCAACTTTCTACAGAAGAGAATGATTCCTGTGTGAATTGTTGTAGTTCTGTTAGAGTGGGAGCAGGGCAGATGAGAGTAGAGTTATCTGTGTACTGTATAAGAGATGCTTGTGTGGTGGCAGTATGTAGGTTGTTAGTGAAAAGTGAGAATAGCAGAGGGCAAGTATAGACCTTTGGGGAACTCCGAGAGTAACTGGGAGGCGAGGTGATATGTTATCGTTCCAGATTACTGATCGCTGGCGTCCGTGTAGATAGCTGTGGAACTAGTTGCAGGCTGATTGTGAGAAGGAGAGGTTGGGGAGAAAAGAGAGTAGTAGCTCATGAGATACCATGTCAAAGGCCTTTGAGAGATCTAGAAATACGGCAGTAGAGAAGAGGCCATTGTTTTTGTGTTGAAGTATAGTGTTGGTGAAGGACAGCAGAGCAGAGGTAATGCTATGATATGGCCTGAAACCATGTTGGGCTTTGGAGAGGAGATTACAAGCTAGGAAGTAGTTGGAGACCTGGGTGTTGTTACATTTTTCAAGTATCTTGGAGAGAGGGGAGAAGATAGCAATGGGGCGGTAATTGGAGAGGTTGGTGGAGGGGGTGCCTTTGTGGAGGGGAATGATGTGGGATATTTCCCATATCGAGAGAACATAGCCTTCTGTTATGGAACGGTTGATTAAAATTGAAATTTGGCAGGTTAGTGTATCAGCTGCAATTTTCAAGTATTCAGAGAGGAGGTTGTCAACTGCGAGTTTGGTGGGTTTAAGTTTTGACAACAGTCTTTTTATGTTGGAGGTAGGTACTGAGGTGAAGAAGAAAAGAGGAGTGGGGGGTTAGGGTTAGGAGTTGGGGGGGCTGTTGAAGGGAAGTGTTGTTTATTTAGAGATATTATAGTTTCAGTGAAGTGTTTGTTGAAGGGTTCAGCATTACTGCTGGAGGAGGGGGGAATGGATGGCTGGGAGTATCAACCTTCCCTGGGTGGAGGATAGTGTTAATAGTGGACCAGAATTGTTTAGGGTTGTGGTTGGTAGAGTTTAGGGTGGATTTATAGAAGAGGGATTTGTCTAATTTTATATGCTTTTTGGCTTTATTGCGCAGTTTAAGGAATGATTGCCTATCGGAGTTATTTTTTATTAGTCGCCAGTGCTCCCTGACCTTATCTCTGGATTAGGGTTCTGGTGGTCATTTGTAACCATGGGATACGCCTGGATCTGACTTTGGCATTTCTTACAAAAGCATGGGTGTTTAGGATGGAGAGGAAGGTACTGTTGAAGTGGACAGCCTCATCTAGGTTGAGGTATTTTAGTGGTGACCAGTTAATTTTTCGCAGGGAGGAGATGAAGAAGTTGGGGGTGAAGTTGGACTTGTTCCGTATTTGCCTGTGGATAATGGGCTTCAGACTGTTTGTGTGGTGCCGAATTAGGAAAGTGGGGGAGTGGTCACAGACTTGTCAGGTAAGCAGCCTGCTAGGTAAGAGTGAGGGGCTTTGTTGACTAGGATCAAGTAAGGTATGATTGTTAGGGTTTTTGTTGATTCAAGTAGGGGATTGAATGAGTTGAGTGAACCCATGGAGATTAAGGTGAATGGTTGGGAGACTGTTATTACAGGATAGCCAGCTGATGTTAAGTCACAGAGAATGATGGTTTCCCTGGGGTAGAGATTGAGCAGCCCAGCTCAGGAGATTTTCTAGGGGTGTAATATTTTGCCCTGGTGGGAAATAGCATCCTATGATACTGATTGTTTTGTTTGGGTTTAGTTTGAGACTGGCATACAGGATTTCTTCATTTGTTGTGGTGAGGGGCAGATGAGTTCAGGAGTTGAATATTGAGGTGGTGCAGAGTCCCTGTAATCACATCTATCCAGTTAAAAGCTGCACTCTCTAAAACCAAAAACATAGTATCCATGAGACCGGACAACATCCCAGGCTGCATTTTACATGAACTTCAGAACGAACTGGATCCCCACTCCCAAGTGCCATGTTCAATCATAGTCTCACGTCATGCATTGTGCCCACTGAATGGCGCACAGCAACAGTTATCCCACTCCACAAAGGGGGAGCCACCACTGATCCTGGTAACTATCGCCCTA
This sequence comes from Protopterus annectens, assembly GCF_019279795.1. Taxonomy (NCBI): domain Eukaryota; kingdom Metazoa; phylum Chordata; order Ceratodontiformes; family Protopteridae; genus Protopterus; species Protopterus annectens. The sequence continues at coordinate 638,114,831 of NC_056745.1, forward strand.
TTAGCCTGACGAGCCTGGTCTGCAAGGCCATGAAACTTATCATCATGGAACTCATAAACAGACATTGGTAACCTCCAAACGCTGGACCCCACCCAGTTTGGGTTTGTGAAAGGCAGATCATGCCTTCTGAACCTGATCGACTTCTTTGAGGCAGTCACCAAAGCAGTAGATGAGGGTAAGGTGGTTCACACAGCCTATCTTGACCTCGCCAAGGCTTTCAACACCATCCCCCATTCTAGAATTGTAGCTAAATTCACTAAACTAGGTATAAATCCCTACGTCACAAGATGGGTTGCCAACTGGCTCACTGATAGAACCCACACTGTAAAAGTTGCAGACTCCAAATCTGACTTCAAACCAATGACAAGTGGAGTACCATAGGGTTCCGTCCTGGGACCTCTCCTGTTTGGAATCTACTTCTTTGAAGTACAGGCTAACACAGAAGGCCTATGGCTAATGAAGTTCGCAGATGGCTGCAAACTATGAGCCATAGTCGAGTCCCCAAATGATGTGGACATCCTACAGAAGGGCCTCACTGAGACAGATGCCTGGTGTCAGAGCCATGGCCTCAAGCTCAATGCCAAAAAGTGCATTGTCATCCCCTTTGGTAAAAACTCTGTACCCATGAACTACCTCATAAACGGCACTCTACTTAATGCCGAATGTGTGATAAGAGACCTTGGGACCCAGGTGGACAGCAGTCTCTCCTTTGACAATCACATCATCACAGAAGTCAGGAAATCCTTCTATGTGGCTCACCATCACAAAAGGGTTCTCATCCAAGAAAAAAGAGGTCACTGTTCCCCCTCTACTTGGCACTCAGACCCATTATAGAGTACAATGCCCCTTTTGGAATGCACCTCACAAGACATCTGCAGCGGCAGGAAAGGCCACAGAAGTACCTCACAAATAGGATTACTGGCCTCAAACAGATGCCCTACATTGACAGTCTCAAAGAATCTTGAGTAAGTTCCAGATCCTCTCTGGTCTGTGGGAACTTTTTGAATGACTCTCTTTTTTAGCAACTTCTGAACTTCTAAGGTTGTATGTTCCTTTTGACTGGGTGGATTGACTGGGTGGAATGTCTGGAACTTGGATATTATGTTCTGCACCCATCTGTCAGTTGTGATCTTTTGTCAGGTTTCTTGGTGCAGAAACAATCGTCCCCCAACTTCCACCAGAGATGAGCAATAGGGCACTCCTTCAGGAGCACTGTAAGGCCCCTGCAAAGAAAGATTCTCTGGAGCCCTGACTATGCAGGCCTCCTCTGCCACGAAGTTGGCGTCTACCACTAGTGTTCCCCCCACTGCCCCTGGGGAACTTTCACCTTGTGTATAATGGAAAGACCTCTGGGATCTTCTCAACCACATCTTCCCACTATCTCTCTGTCCCGTTGAAAAAGGTCTGATAGGTGTGGAAAAACATGCTCCAACGGCAGACAAGGTCCTGCCTTCCTGTTCACACCTGGTGAGCGTTTCCTTCATTTTCGGCCCTAAAAGACAAAAGCCATCAAAAGGGGCATTAACAAAGGTAGACTTGAATGGCTCCATGAAGTCACAAAGGCGCATCCAGGCCCGTTTCCCAAGAGCAATACCTAAACCCACAGCCCTACCTATTCTATCTGTTGCATACAATATAAGCCTCATGGAAGAGTTTACAACCAAACTGAGGGTGCCAAGCTGAGCATTACCTGTATCTGCTACTGCATCAGCTACAGCTCCTTGGAGGGAGTCTAAGTTCATTTAACAGGTCCCTCTGTAGCCCTGTAATGGGTAAGGTGGTTCAGAGACTGAAAGGCAAAGGTTGCTGATGAAAACACACACTTCCCATATCTATCATCTGTCTATTGTCCTAGAATCCTTATTAGGAGGATAGAGAGGGGAGTTGGTCTCAGATACCTCCTTTTTAGTGGCTACCGCCACGACCATGGCATCAACTGCAACACCATTAGTTAGAAAAGCCCTATCTTTTGGGGCAGTAATACATCAGTTTGGCCTTCTATGAGTAGGCTCTATGAAATCTGGGTTCTCCCTGGTCTTCTGAGAGATTAAGTCCATAAGCGGGTTCAGGCGCCTAGGCAGCAAGACATTTCCCTGCAATACATTTTGGCTGGGGACACATGGCTGCAGTGACATTCAGCTGCAGAGAAATATGGTTGTTTGTTTTCCCCCTGTGAATTTGGTTATTGAAGTTGTAGGCATGACAACACATTCTTCTCTTTGCCCACAGGGAATTTGCAAGCAGCCATATTTCTCTGCAGCTGAATGTCACTTCAGCCATGTGTCCCCAGCCAAAATGTATCGCAGGGAAATGTCTCGCTGCCTAGGTGCCTGAACCCCCATAAGCACATCAGAAGAAGGGGTCACCCAAGAGGTGGAAGCCTTCAGGTACACTGACTCCTCAGCAGAAGGGGATGTGGACTGCCAATCACCTCTCTGTTTTAAGCTTTTGAGGATGTCTCCAAAGGAGACATCTTCAGGAGGTGACCATGGGGGCCCTTCTGCATCATCAAGGTCAGTATCTGATGTGATAGACTCCTCTGGGGAGTCAAGATGCTTCCATCTTACAGGTCACCTTCCAAGGGACCTCCTCGGTGGGATACTTTGGGGAGGTTTCAGAAGGGGGGGGGTCCCTTCCTGTGGAAGGGTTATGTGAGAGGACAAAGATAACTGACTAGAAACTGGGAGGAAGATCTCATAAAGGTCGTGTCTGACTGTGATGGAGTCAAAACCCTCCTCATAACATTGAAAGCAGACCACTCCCACTCCATAGACTCCCCCGGTATCTTCAGTGCCGGGGACAGAAGCTCCGAAGTGGAGGTAGGAGCAAAACTCACCAGCATCGAAGACCCCAGACACAGAGTTGGATCCGGAAACCTCTGAACCAGCTCGGAGGATCTGACTGGGGAGTGTCGGCTCCTAGATGTGTCCTGCTCTGACTGGAGGTTAACACTCAGGATGGATACCGGCTCCAAGGAAACCGAGGGCCCCAGAGCCGACAGATACCATAGTGGAGGGCTGTGTCTGGTCCAATTCCTTTGGGCTTGTATCTACTAAACGTTTTGCCAGGGCCGAAGTCTTGAACAACCTCTGCACAACTCTATCCAAATCTTCATCAGACAAGCTCCTGGTAGACAGAGTAGATACCGTCAGAAATTTGGACTTGGTAAACAGAGGAGAAGAGAGTTGTGACATTATTGGTTCCAGGGAGGGAGAATGGCTCTCGTGGAAGTTGTTTGGGTGCCGAAGACGTCAGAGCCGAAGGTTCAGATTGCTCCATGACGGCCTTAGATCCAGCAACAGTCTGCTCCAAGGGGTCTGATGGAGCAGACAGTCTAGGAGTTTTTTGATTCTGCTCCTAAGACGATTTTGGATCCGAAGATGGCTGTTTTAAGGATTTCTGAGAACTTTTTGAAAACTCTGGAGAAACTGCCTCTGAGAAAGGGTTTTTTAGTAAGCCCTTTAATACAAGTTTGTTCTTGCACTCCATTAGCGCTCGTTGATTAAACCTGTGACATATGGAACATGTTTCCCGAAGGTGAAGCGGCCCCAAGCAATACACACGCAGTGTGTGTCGCTAAGGGGCATCTTCTTCCTACATTTCTCGCACTTTTTAAATCCGAGAGGTTTTCCTTCCTGCTTTTGTGATGCAGCGAAGGAAAAAAGCAATAAGGAAAAATACAATAATGAAAAAAAAAACAATAAGGAAAAATACAGGGCACGCACACACTCACAAACACGCCAGGAGAGAGAAAAATATATAAAAGATAAGCTTTTTTTTTTTTTTATCGTCCTCTTAATCAGAAGGTAGAGGGAAGGAGAAAGAGGAAAAGGGGATAAAGTCTTCTAATTTAAGTGGACTAGTTATACACTCCCTAACTTAAACTAGTGATAACAGGGGTAGGGAGCGCTCACACTATTTAAGTTAAGAAAAGGCCATAGAAAAAGAGTCTATCAACTATAAACAAAACTAATACAAAGTTAAGAATGACAAATAAAATTTGAAAGCACTTAGCCCAGAGCAAGCTTTTGGAACCTCTTCGCTGCTTGGCAAAGAAGATCCGAGGTAGCAGGGGAGTTGCATTATAGGTCGGGAAAAATGCCCACGAGCTTAGCTGAGGACCCTGAGCTTATGTAATGGCAGAGACGGATCAGATCCTACCCCACCAATGAGAATAAGGACGAGATTGATAACATCATATCAAGTCTTTCTTCAAAAATGGCAGGAAAGGAATTTGGAATAACAGAAGATGGTAGTACAGTACACAGACAGATTTTAGGTACCACTGAATTTTCATCATATGAATTCTGGCAAATGGAATGATTAGTTTTGTGGATGTTACATATCACAAGGTTCTCAATCTCTCTTGCAGAGGTCAGGGAAAGGTATTTCAGGGATAGAAAGTAAGATGTTAAGAAGTGAAACTTGTCTAATGGAAGAAAGGCCATCATACAGGATGTGCTGAGATGGCAACCTAAAAACACTAGAGAATGAGAGGGAAAAAAATTGTAATTGAAAGTTCACAGTGAATCCTAAATTCTTGAAGAGGTTCTGTAGAGAAGTGGCTTGAATTAGGAAGTCATTCTTAGGATATACGTGATATAAACTGGTGTCTGTAGAATGCCCTGACAGAGGCTAGAAACTTTGTGAATGCTCTCTGTGCAATGGAGATCACAAAAGCCAAAGCAGTAAACCGAAAGTAAAATCCCAAAGAACAGAACCATAAAAATTTCCTGTGTTCTGGATGAATAGGAATATGAAAGCAGCTCCAAAAAGTGCTACGTGGATGTGGAAAGTGTACCACAATGATGACCAATAACCAACAAAAGGACACAGGACCATCACAGGATTGAAGATGCCAATTTATTGAGCACTTTTGTTCACAGGAATACAAATTTATTCAGAATAAAAAACGTCCTCTATTACGCCAAACTTATAAAGGAAGTGGGAGTGGGGATAAAGCTGTCACTCATTAGATCAGCCTATGATGCCATTTCCTGAGGACTGGTGCAATGGAAATGTAATTATTCAACCCAGGTCCAACATAAGTATTCAACAAATCTGCCAATGCAGTTCACCACAGTGTGTCCGTTTCCCAGACTCCATTCCACCATACCTCTCAACTGCCAGATTTCTGCACAATGTCAAGATTTTTCCCTCTTATTTTTGGTCTGTTACTCATAAAATTGTGTTTATCTAGCAAAACACTGGTAAATCACTGAAAACCAAAGTCAGAAAATAATGACAGACATTTGAGTTTCAGACCTCATATCCCTCAGAAAAATTCATGCTATCTAATGTAAAACCTGCTATTTTGTCAACTTTCTAATTTAAAAGCAATATTTAAAATTTGTCACTATTTTTGGACCTTCGTCCCCTATTATTTACGGCTTTGTCCAGATTTCTTGCTCTGAGAGGTAAAGAGGTAGCCTCCCACATCAAGTGGAACTTTGTCTAAAATAAAATAAACTTCTTAAAACTGTCAAAAACAAGAGAATGTTTAAAAAAGACATTCATTATAGCATTTGACTTTGCAGAAATAATTTTACTGTATTCTCTTAAGTTTAAGTTTGGTCCTCCCAGTTTAAAATGCTAAATAAGTTACATGTAGCTGCATGGTTAAAAGTGTGGCAGTTAAAGTTGCCAAGGAAGAAAACCTGTGGTACAGTTGGATGACCAGATTAGGAACTTCATGTATGAATCGACAAAAAGTTACAAGCAACACATTTAGACACACGATCATGAAAAGACTACATTCTAAATATACACTACTAAATTCACTACATGAAAAGAGACATTGAGGAGCTCTCTGATCATGTAGCCCAAGCTGGTATGACCCTGACCTTGAGTAGCATACTACCTTCACCTGATACCACAACACAAAGACAAAATTATCAATTTCAACAATTGGCTAAGTTTCTGGTGTCATTCTAAGGGAATCCAGTGCCTGTCTGCCTGGGATGACATGATAGACAAGCTTTGCTGTTTTGCCAGAGATGGGTTGCACCTGTCACCACTAGGTTTTCGAATACTGGCCAAGGCTCTTGCCGTCCCCATAGTGCCTTTTTTAGGCATGGCTCAAAGGACAAACCAACCACCGTAACCAGCACAGGTAACCAAAAACTAAGGGTAATGCTACTCAATGCCAGAAGTCTCAACCTCAAAATGCACACACTCAAGGCTCTCCTCAGCATGGAGAAAATTGATGTTTGTGCAGTGATGGAAACCTGGTTCAAGGCTCAAAAGAGCACCCCAGTACTGCCAGGTTACAATTCATATCATACCTTCCGGCCTCAGTTACCGGATCGCAGTACAAAGGGTGAAGGTGTATCCATATTCATCAAGGATACCCATATCTCCAGGTTAGTAGCGCAGCATGATGCCCCAGAGATCATCCATGCGCAACTATCAGCAGGCAAAACTACATTTCAAGTCGTAGCCGGTTACAGATCGCCCACCATGTCCCAAGATGCTCACTCTGCATTCCTTGAGACATTGGAAAATATAAAGGTCCTACCCAACACCATAATCTTGGGTGATTTCAACTACCCTGGTATAGACTGGGCGAACTACCAATGTTCCAACTCCTACGCTCAGCGATTCATAGAATTTATAAATTCAAATGCCTTTGAACAACTAGTATGTTCCCCCACTAGAGGGGACAACATATTGGATTTAATCATCATAAATATTGGCGCCCACTGTACCACACCCATTATCACTCCCTCCTTGGTCAGATCCGACCACAAACTGATGACCCTGGACATCCTCACCCCTCCACCACCCCCAGTCAAAGAAACCATAGTCAAAAACCTTTCCAAAGCAAACTTCAAACTACTTGCATCCGAAGCGGAAAGCTTCACTATTCCCTTAGAGAGGGATAATGATATCCAGGATGCGGAATCGTACACCAAGGCACTCTATATGCATCTTCAGGATTGCATGGACCATGCTATCCCAAATAAAACCAAGACTCCTTCCTCAAGCAAGAAGAAACCAGTCTGGTGGACCCCAGCCATAAGCAAACTTTACAATAAAAGGAGGAGACTTATACAAAAAAGGGCCAAATCTCAAGTAGAAAAATCATCCCTGATCAGCATTAGTAAGAAATTGAGGGCCCTCATCAAGTCAACTAAAGCTAATTTTGAAAAGAAAGTTGCCAAGGATAACCATAAGACCTTCTATGGCTACGTCAAAAACCTAAATGCCACAACTGACCCTGGGAACTACCGACCAATAAGCCTGACCAGTCTGATCTGTAAGGCTATGGAGCGAATCATTATGGAACTCAGAGAGATTGGGAACCTCCAGTCGCTGGACCCCACACAGTTTGGCTTCGTCAAGTGCAGATCATGCCTCCTGAACCTAGTGGATTTCTTTGAGACAGTTACTCAGACTATAGATAAGGGAAAGGAGGTACACACGGCTTACCTTGACCTTGCTAAAGCATTTGACACCATTCCCCATTCAGATATTATTGATAAGCTCACCAGCCTGGGCATAAATCCTGACGTCACAAGATGGATCGCAAATTGGCTCTCAGACAGATCCCATAAAGTAAGAGTATCGGGGATCTAGGGCTGAATCCAGATCAGTAACGAATAGTGTGCCTCAGGGCTTTGTCCTGGGCCCCTCCTGTTTGGCATATACTTCTCAGAAGTACAAGCAAGCACAGAAGGGCTGTGGCTGACTAAGTTTGCGGACGACTGCAAACTGGGTGCTATAATATAGTCTCCGGCCGACGTGGGATCCTCCAGAAGGGCCTAAATGAGACTGATGCATGGTGTCAAAGCCATGGTCTCAAGCTAAATGCAAAAAAAATGCGTAGTAATCCCCTTTGGAAAAAACAGAGTACCCGCAAACTACAACATAGGAGGTAATCCCCTGAAATCTGAAGAAGAAATAAGGGATCTAGGGACCCAAGTAGATAGTCAGCTTTCCTTTGATAACCATGTTGCCAAAGTGGTTAGAAAATCCTTCTATGTGACCCATTTGATCACGAAAGCGTTCGCATCAAGATCTAAGGATGTAATGGTGCCCCTCTACTCTTCCCTCTTCAGACCCATTATTGAGTACAATGTACCAATTGGAATGTACCTGGCTAGACATCTCCAGCAGCTGGAGAGACCACAGAGGTACCTAACCAAGAGGATTACTGGCCTCAAACAGTTGCCCTATGCAGCACGATTGAAAAAGCTAAGACTGTTCTCTGTTGCATACCGCTTTCTCAGAGGCGATCTCTGTCTAACGTACAGAGCCATGTCCAACCCAGAATTGTTGAACATGCTCCATCTTAACAAAACCAAATGTACTCGAGCTACACGCTCTAGAGATATAATCCTCAACACAACAATGAATAGAACATGCTGGAGGGATAGATTCCCTTCGCAGAGACTTCCCTTACTATGGAACAGGGTCCCGATCTACATAAGACAGAGCCCCTCACAATCACACTTCAAGAGGAACCTTGATGAGTGGATGGGTAACAGAAAGTTCACACCGGGGATCACACCAAAAGCACTACTAGATAGGGGACAAGGGTACTAGCTGCTAGTACAAGGGTCTAGGGAACTACTAAAGGGGCGGTGAATACCGCACAAAGTGGCTGGGCTAATATATGCCTTCGGGCAGATAGCCCAGTACCAACCTATGAACCTATCACAGCTGTCATTGTTAACCAACTATCTTCCAGCTGGTCACCAATCAATTAGGAAGGCAAGGCAGACAGGGATTCACTGCAAGCTGGCATACCCATCGATTTTGAAGGATTTTCTTTCCTTCGGTCAGGAAGACATATTTAGACCCCATGGTAACACCTGTTGATCTGCAGGACACTAATAAGGATCATCCATAAAGAATGGGTTGCTCAATTCTGCAGTAGGGAGCTGATCGGGAGAATATGGTAATGGGTCTACCATGAGCATGTCACTGAAGCCATTTCCAGTCATTAGGCAGAAAATGAAAGAGAAACAGAAAAATTTGCAGCTCTGCTCGAGGCTTTGGTGGGGGGGGGGGGCATGCAGATGAGGAGACAGCAGGAACAGTGTAGAGGAGAGTCTACATGTAATGAAGACCAACATAGTAGCTGGCAAAGTAATGCAATGTACTGAAGCAGATTTTTCAATAGTACAAAATAAATTAGTTATATACTGTACTTACCATACTGCTAGGTCCATGTTGTCTTCTTCCATTTGTCTTAAGCTGTGGCATACTGGATCTGAGGTTGGTACTTCAGAAGCTCCAACTCCTCTCCTACACTGCTCTGAATGCCTAAAACACTTTATATCAAGTTTGACCTATCATACCTGACCTGCAAATACGGCTACCCCTTAACAAAAAATAGTTTACCAGAAGGACTCAAAAACAAACTTTGGAACAGCCTGAAAGATCCACCAAGAACCACAAATTACCAATGACAATATGGAAGTGGGACAGAGGGAGGGATGGTTGAGATGGACAAAATAAGCAAACGGGATCTAGTGTTATGGTAAGTACATAACTTTTGTATCTGATATTGTCTTCTCCATCTGCTTCAACCTGTGGAACACAATCCCCAGCTAGACAATTGGGGGATATCATGAGAGTATTCCACAAAATGGTGGAGTCAAAATGTCTAATTCGTATGAGCAATAAAGTATGAGTATTAGACCAAGTAGCCACAGCACAAACATCATCTGCAGAAGTACAGCTAAAAACGGTTGTTAAAGTAAATACTGCCCTAGTGGAATGAGCTTTTGCTTTGAAAGGTAGGGATAAACCCTTTGTGGCACAAACAAAGGATATGCAGTCAGAAAGCCATCTGGTCAAAGTTACCTTGGAAACATGTTTCCCAGATTTTAGCTCTGGAGAAGGACACCAACAATGGTCTGATTTCTTGATGTGTTTATTCCTGTCCAAACAGAATTTCAATTGATGAAGAAAGTTGAGCCAATGAAGCATGTATTCACCCTTGTTAAGGTTGTTCCGAAAGAAAACTGACAGTTGATTCAGACCTGACTCAGAGGCTGCCTTGGGCAGATAAGAAGGACTGGTCAACAAGGTAAGGCAAGGTGCTTAAGAGAGCCTGAACTTCAGGACCTTGTCTACTGAAGTTACTACAATAAAAGTGTCTTCTCTGAAAGACACTTTAAATCTGCAATACTGGCTGGCTCAAAGGGGACGCTGGAAAGTTTGAAAAAAGAGAAGCAAGTCCCAAGGAAGTAAAGGGTCCCTTAATGGAGGCCTGAGCAGGAAGGAACCCTTTAAAATTGTTTTATATGATCTTAAAGTAGGAAACAGGTGATGAACCTGACTGACACGGAAGTTTGAGACGGCCACCAGATGAACCTTAATAGTACAGCAGCCAGCCCTGGACTGTAAAAGACCAACTAGAAAATCCAGGATGTTATCTTACAGAGCAGAAAATTTATCAGAACCATTTGAAATGGCCCAAACAATAAACTGTTTCCACTTATTACAATAAATCTTTCTGGTGAAAGCATTCTGAAAAAAGGAGAGAATATGCACAACTCCCTCAGAAAGCTCAGGATCTCTGGCCATCACTGGAATTGAAGAAATCAAATAGTCAACCTGAGGGATTTCTAATTTGGATGAGACTGGCCTGAAGGGTAAGAAATCAGATCAGGAATGTGAGCCAGAACCCAAACAGGATGTAACAGGTGAAGCCATAGGAAGGGGAACTATACTTTCCTAGGCTACAAGGGGCTATGAGAATTATGGCTAATCTGTGATGTGTTGTTTTCTACAGGAGACTGACAACCAAGGGTATTTGGAGGCTAAGAGTAGAGAGACCCATGGACCAAGCATGCAGCACAGCATCCCTCAATGACTGCACTTTGGGAGGGATCAAGGCAAAAAAGCTGCTGCATTTCCTGTTGACGGGGATTGTAATGTAGAAGACTGGCCCTAGTAATGGACAATCTGCGCAGCCAATGACAGACTGTGGGATAACTCCTCAACGTATGGGTTCGGATCTGACTCGAACGTTACTCTAGCTCGTGGTCACCAACAAACCTTTGAACTCCTTTCCTACCCATAATGCATT